>NW_027362867.1:5425000-5555000 GCF_046119375.1 Phyllobates terribilis
GATGACTACGCGCGGCCCCCCGCTGTGTATAGATGGCTACGTGCGGCCCCCCTCTGTGTATAGATGGCGCCGTGCGGCCCCCCACCGTGTATTGATGGCGCCGTGCGGCCCCCTGCTGTGTAGAGATGGCGCCGTGCGGCTCCCCGCTGTGTATAGATGGCTACGTGCGGCCTCCCGCTGAGTATAGATGGCGCTGTGCGGCCTCCTGCTGTCTCTGGGGGGGCGCCATGCGGCCTCCCACTGTGTATAGATGGCTACGTGCGGCCTCCCGCTTAGTATAGATGGCGCTGTGCGGCCTCCTGCTGTCTCTGGGGGGGGGGCTGTGCGGCATCTATACTCAGCAGAAGGCCGCACGTAGCCATCTATACACGTATACTCAGCAGGAGGCCGCACGTAGCCATCTATATGGTGCCATCTATACACAGCGGGAGGCTGCACGTAGCCATATATACACAGCGGGAGGCCGCACGGCGCCATCTATACACAGCGGGAGGCCGCACGGCGCCATCTATACACAGCGGGAGGCCGCACGGCGCCATCTATACGGTGCCATCTATACACATCGGGAGGCTGCACGTAGCCATCTATACACAGTGGGAGGCTGCACGTAGCCATCTATACACAGTGGGAGGCCGCACAGCGCCATCTATACACAGCGGGAGGCCGCACAGCGACATCTATACACAGCGGGAGGCCGCACAGCGCCATCTATACACAGCGGGAGGCCGCACGGCGCCATCTATACACAGTGGGAGGCCGCACGGCGCCATCTATACACAGCGGGAGGCTGCACGTAGCCATATATACACAGCGGGAGGCCGCACGGCGCCATCTATACACAGCGGGAGGCCGCACGGCGCCATCTATACACAGCGGGAGGCCGCACGGCGCCATCTATACGGTGCCATCTATACACAGCGGGAGGCTGCACGTAGCCATCTATACACATCGGGAGGCTGCACGTAGCCATCTATACACAGTGGGAGGCTGCACGTAGCCATCTATACACAGTGGGAGGCCGCACAGCGCCATCTATACACAGCGGGAGGCCGCACAGCGCCATCTATACACAGCGGGAGGCCGCACAGCGCCATCTATACACAGCGGGAGGCCGCACAGCACCATCTATACACAGCGGGAGGCCGCACGGCGCCATCTATACACAGCGGGAGGCCGCACGGCGCCATCTATACACAGCGGGAGGCCGCACGGCGCCATCTATACGGTGCCATCTATACACAGCGGGAGGCTGCACGTAGCCATCTATACACATCGGGAGGCTGCACGTAGCCATCTATACACAGTGGGAGGCTGCACGTAGCCATCTATACACAGTGGGAGGCCGCACAGCGCCATCTATACACAGCGGGAGGCCGCACAGCGCCATCTATACACAGCGGGAGGCCGCACAGCGCCATCTATACACAGCGGGAGGCCGCACAGCACCATCTATACACAGCGGGAGGCCGCACGGCGCCATCTATACACAGCGGGAGGCCGCACGGCGCCATCTATACACAGTGGGAGGCCGCACGGCGCCATCTATACACAGCGGGAGGCCGCACGGCGCCATCTATACACAGCGGGAGGCCGCACGGCGCCATCTATACACAGCGGGAGGCTGGACGGCGCCATCTATACACAGCGGGAGGCCACACGTAGCCATATATACACAGCAGGAGGCCGCACGGCGCCATCTATACACAGCCGGAGGCCGCACGGCGCCATCTATACACAGCGGGAGTCTCAGTGCTTTGCAAGAGCAGTCAATAAATTCTGCTTGACTAATTCTGAGCACCATAAAGTCTGGTTCGCTTCTAACCTGCTGTCTTCATTTTCAGCTTGCTGAATTCTAACTCATTTACTGTCATTCGAGACGACGCCTTTGCTGGTCTCTTTCACCTTGAATACCTGTAAGTGCTCCACTTAATGTCATATTTTTTATTCTGTTCTTCTTCATCTTTTGGCATGTGCAATTGTATGAGCAAGTATTCATATGAATTTATGACCTACTTAAACCTTCGAGGACCTTAAATTTTATTCAATCAAATTTTTTTCCAGTTTAAAACTATGGGACATATATGTGCCTTGGTCCTCAAAGGGTTTTTAAAGGGGCATTTTTTTTATATACCTTGAAATTAAGCCCTACCCCATGGAATGAAGCCCTACCTACATGACATCTGAGAGCTACATGGATCCCGCTTGTGAGGTGCCTGTGCGTCACTACTATTCAGTTTTAGGGTCCACTCACTAAGCCATATATTCTCTCATGCAAAAGAATAGGGCCAATTATGCTAATGACACTCGGCTCAAACTCTGTCAGAGCTTCAACTGAGTGTGATCCGATTCTCTCGCAGCACAGATATGGAGAAGATACTTACTTTCTCCATCGTCTCTGTGAGTGTTCATCGGACTGCACTTGGATGACATCCGAGTGCAGTCCAATGTTTTACGTGCACCCATAGACTTGTATGGGTGCACATGGTCCAAATATCGAATGAGATTATTTTCTCATGCCGATAATCGCAAATCTGCACTGTCCCATAGTATAACATAGAGCCGAGTCCTATCCGATAAAACATCACATAGCATTCGGCCGTGTTATACGACAGTGTGAGCGAGCCCTTAGAGTCAAGGAATATTTACATGCAGATGATGATATTACTCTCCCAGTGTATATTTTTTTAGGCGAGTTCATAGTAAATGCTTTGCCTTTTTGACATGTGATCAACTAAAGAACAAGAAAGATTTAGGACCTCCCCTATAGAGAAACGGAAAATAGTTTGGAGGACTTGCATGTCCTTTTTTATTTATTATGAGAAAATCATAAAAGATCCCGTTTTTTAACCATGCTGTGACTTTCTGCTGAGGGAGAGGGAGAGAGCTGCCCTATTCAGAGTCTGTAATAAGACCTGCTGACAAAAGTGTTGAAGATACAGTCTAATGTGAATTAACAATGAAAAAAAGTTAATTTCACAAATGACTTGTATTTTTTTTAATACAAACCTTTTTGTGTTTACAGCTCCTTTAAAGGGAATCTGTCATCAGGTTTTTGCCACCCAATCTGAGAGCAGCATAATGTAGGGTTAGAGGCACTGATTCCAGTAATGTGTCACTTACTGGGCTGCTTAGTGTTGTTTTGATAAAATCATTGATTTGTCAGATGGTAATTATCACTAGATGACTAGTAAGTTCTGTAGGACCCCACCCCCATCACTGATCAGTAGATTTCTGTGTACACTGAGCATGGGCAGAAAGCTGCCAATCAGTGGTGTGGGCGGGGCTATACAGAGCGCAGCATTCAGAGAGCTGCTAGATCTGCAGCAGATAAAACGGTGATTTTCTCAAAATGACAACAAGCAGCTGAAAAAGTGACACATCGCTGGAATCAGGGTATCTGCCCCTATATTGTGCTGCTCTCAGATGGGGCAGCACAATTAATATTGTGCCAAATTAATTTCCCGTGAACTATCACATGATCTATCACAGGGGATCATGTGACATGTCACGTGATAAATCAGGTGGGGGGGGGCCCGCACCTTCTAAACTGCCCGGGGCCCTTGCTACTCTTAATCCACCCCTGCACACTATGCAGCTTTTTTATTGTAGCCTCCTGCAGTTTCTGGTGGCTCGGGGAAGAGAGTACCCCCAGCACCATGTTAAGTCAATGGGAGGAATGAATGGCGTTTCCCTATCTCACTTTAACCTGGATTTCTCCGGAACCGTGAGTCCAATAAACAACTTGAAATATACGTTCTGTAGATTGGACCATCAGCTTTCAAGGGTTTCATCTCCTGAGTGAGAGGCACCTTGTACCAAGGAGCCGCGCCCTGAGAGCCGTGACCCCCCTCTGCCCAGGCGGCCCATGTCTACTAAATTGGTTACCCACTTTCCAGTGCTGATATCTCGGCTTTTGAAGGTCCAAGATGGCCCAAACTTACAGTGTGTACAGACCTCAAGTAGACCTGCACAATGAGAGGTGGCACTTGTTAATAGTCAGACTTGTTCCACTACCAGACATGTCTAAGATCGGTACCTTTTGCTCCGGTTCTGAAGGTTCAATCGAAAATCATAGATATGCACTTTGTATCACTCGCTCTCCCCTTTCAAGGGACTCCTCACTTGTGTATGTACGTCATTTCCCTGAGGAGCAGTGCCCCAAGAAGCAAGACACCCCTACCGGGCCATTGCTAAGTATGAGACTGTGAGAGTGAATGCCGTAACACCATACGCGGCCCTGAAGGAGCCTGTGTGGCCCAGTAGGAGGCTGTGTAGCCATGTAGCAAGCTATGTAGCCCTGTATTAGTCTGTGTGGCCCTGTTTTAGGCTGTGCGACCCCGTATTAGGTAGTGCGGCCCTAGAGAAGGCTGTGCGGCCCTAGAGGAGGCTGTGCAGCACTAGAGGAAGCTGTGTGGCACTAGAGGAGGCTGAGTGGCCCTAGAGGAGGCTTTGTGGCCCTGTAGGTGTCTAAGTGACCCTGTGAGGTTGGTGATAGACTGACAAATCATCCCATGAAAATTTTATTTACAGGCTCTCATATGCACATAGAGGCACAGAGCATTCCTCTCACCTGTTTGCCGCGTTTTTGCTGCCAAGAGATGCAGAAACCTTGCAGAAATATCTGCAGTCAAATACTCAACGTGCGCACATAGCGATGTGACATGGCAGACGCTGAGTATTTGATTGCAGAAATTTCTGCATGGTTTCTGTATCTCTTGGCAGCAAAAACACTGCTGAAAAAATGTGAGTTTTTGCTTCCAAGAGATGCAGAAACCTTGCCGATTTTTAGTGTGAGACATTGATAGTATGTGCCATATATGGCCCTCACTCTCACAGTCTCACATTAAAAAATGACTTGCGCTGAATTAATGGAAATTGTAGGCCAGTGTTGATCTCCGCGATGCGTTCAAGACCCTTGAAATATAATGGGTTTCAGATAAAGGTTTATATATATTCAGATATAGGCCATCCTGGTATGCATGGTCCCTTCAGACCCCACCAACCCTGATATGCATGGCCCCCTCACACCCAATACTGATATACCTTCACCTAACAGACCCAATTCTGGTATGCTTGGCTCCCACTGACCCAATTATGGCATGCACTGCCCCCTCAGACCCAATTCTGGCATGCATGGCCCCCTCAGACCCAATTCAGTCATGCATGGCCCCCTCAGATCCAATCCTGGTATGCATGGCTCCATCAGACCCAATCCTGGCATGCATGGCCCCTTCAGTACCAATCCTGGTATGCATGACCGTCTCACACCCAATCCTGGCATGCATGGCCCCACAGACTCAATACTGGTATGCATGGCCCCCTTACACCCAATTCTGGCATGCATGGCCCCCTCAGACCCAATACTGGCAAACATGGCCCACTCAGACCCATTCCTGGTATGCATGGACCCCTCAGAACCAATCCTGGTGAGCATGCACCTCCTGGACCCAATTCTGGTATGCATGGCCTCTTCAGACTCAATACTGGTATGCATGGCCTCTTCAGACCCAATACTGATATGCATGGCCCCCTCAGACCCAATACTGATATACATTCACCTAACAGACCCAATCCTGGTATACATGGCTCCCTCAGACCCAATTCTGGCATGCACTCCCCTCAGACACAATCATGGCATGCATGGCCCACTTAGACCCAATCCTGGTATGTATGGCCCCCTCATACCCAATGCTGGAATGCATGGCCCTCTCAGAACGAATAATGTTATGTATGGCCCCTCAGACCCTATCCTGGCATGCGCGACCCCCTCAGATCCATTCATGGTATGCTTGGCTCCCGCAGACTCAATTCTGGCATGCACTTCCCCCCTCAGACCCAATTCTAGCATGCATGGCCCCCTCAGATCCAATCCTGGTATGCTTGGCTCCCTCAGACCCAATCCTGGCATGCATGGCCCCGTCAGACCCAATACTGGCATCTATGGCTCCCTCTGACCCAATCCTGGCATGCATGGCCCCCCCAGACCCAATCCTGGCATGCATGGCCCCCTCAGACCCAATACTGGTATGCAAGCACCACCCGGATCCAATCCTGGTATGCATGACCGTCTCAGACCCAATTGTGGCATGCAAGGCCCACTCAGACAAAATCATGGCATGCATGGCCCCCTTACACTCCATTCTGGCATGCATTGCCCCCTCAGACCCAATACTGGCAATCATGGCCCACTCAGACCGATTCCTGGTATGCATGGCCTCTTCAGACCCAATACTGATATGCATGGCCCCCTCAGACCCAATACTGATATACATTCACCTAACAGACCCAATCCTGGTATACATGGCTCCCTCAGACCCAATTCTGGCATGCACACCCCTCAGACCCAATCCAGGCATGCATGACCCCCTCAGATCCATTCCTAGTATGCATGGCTCCCTCAGACCCAATTAGGGCATGCACTTCCCCCTCAGACCCAATTGTGGCATGCATGCACCCCTCAGACCCAATTCAGGCATGCATGGCCCCCTCAGACCCAATACTGGTATGCATGGCTCCCGCAGACCCAATTATGGCATGCATGGCCCCTTCAGTACCAATCCTGGTATGCAAGACCGTCTCAGACCCAATTCTGGCATGCATGGCCCCCTCAGACAAAATCATGGCATGCATGGCCCCCTCAGACAAAATCCTGGCATGCATGGCCTCCTCAGATCCAATCCTGGTATGCATGGGCCTCTCAAACAATCCTGGCATGCATGGCCCCCCCGAACCCTTTCCTGGTATGCATGGCACCCTCAGACCCAATCCTGGAATGCATGCCCCCCCCATACCCACTCCTGGCAGGCATGGCCCCCTCAGACCTAATCCTGGTATGCATAGTCTCCTTAGATCCAATCCTAATATGCATCCCTATCCGACCCAATACTGGCATGCATTGCCCCCTCAGACCGAATCTTGTCATGCCTGGCTCCCTCAGATCCAATACTGGTATTCACAGGCTTATCAGACAAAATCCTGGCATACATGGCCCCCTTAGGCCAAATCCTGGCATGCTTGGCCCCCTTAGACCTAATCTTTGCATTCAAGACCCCCTCAGAACCAATCCTAGCATGCATTGCCCCTGTAGACCCAATCCTGGAATGCATGTCCCCTTCAGACCCAATCCTGTTATGTATGACCCCCTCAGAGCCAATCCAGGCATGCATGACTTCCTCAGATCCATTCCTAGTATGCATGGCTCCCACAGACCCAATTATGGCATGCATGGCCCCCTCAGACCAAATTCAGTTATGCATGGCCCCCTCAGATCCAATCCTGGCATGCATGGCTCCATCAGACCCAATCCTGGCATGCATGGCCCCTTCAGTACCAATCCTGGTATGCATGACCGTCTCAGACCCAATTCTGGCATGCAAGGCCCACTCAGACAAAATCATGGCATGCATGGCCCCCTTACACTCCATTCTGGCATGCATGGCCCCCTCAGACCCAATACTGGCAATCATGGCCCACTCAGACCCATTCCTGGTATGCATGGACCCCTCAGAACCAATCCTGGTAAGCATGCACCTCCTGGACCCAATTCTGGTATGCATGGCCTCTTCAGACCCAATACTGATATGCATGGCCCCCTCAGACCCAATACTGATATACATTCACCTAACAGACCCAATCCTGGTATACATGGCTCCCTCAGACCCAATTCTGGCATGCACTCCCCTCAGACCCAATCATGGCATGCATGGCCCCCTCATACCCAATGCTGGAATACATGGCCCCCTCAGAACCAATAATGTTATGTATGGTCCCCTCAGACCCTATCCTTGCATGCGCGACCCCCTCAGATCCATTCATGGTATGCTTGGCTCCCGCAGACCCAATTCTGGCATGCACTTCCCCTTCAGACCCAATTCTGGCATGCATGGCCCCCTCAGATCCAATCCTGGTATGCATGGCTCCCTCAGACCCAATCCTGGCATGCATGGCCCCCTCAGACCCAATACTGGCATCTATGACTCCCTCTGACCCAATCCTGGCATGCATGGCCCCCGAGACCCAATCCTGGCATGCATGGCCCCCTCAGACCCAATACTGGTATTCAAGCACCACCCGGATCCAATCCTGGTATGCATGACCGTCTCAGACCCAATTCTGGCATGCATTGCCCACTCAGACAAAATCATGGCATGCATGGCCCCCTTACACTCCATTCTGGCATGCATGGCCCCCTCAGACCCAATTCTGGCAATCATGGCCCACTCTGACCCATTCCTCGTATGCATGGACCCCTCAGAACCAATCCTGGTAAGCATGTACCTCCTGGACCCAATTCTGGCATGCATGGCCCCCTCAGACCCAATACTGGCATCTATGGCTCCCTCTGACCCAATCCTGGCATGCATAGCCCCCCCAGACCCAATCCTGGCATGCATGGCCCCCTCAGACCCAATACTGGTATGCAAGCACCACCCGGATCCAATCCTGGTATGCATGGCACCATCAGACCGAATCCTGGCATGCATGGCCCCCTCAGGTCCAATCCTGGCATGCATTCCCCCCCCCCAGACCCAATCCTGGCATGCATGGCCTCCTCAGACACAATTCTGGCATGCATGGCTCTCTCAGACCCAATCATGGCATGCATGGCCCCCTCAGACCTAATCCTGTTATGCTTGGCCCCCTCAGACCCAATCCTGACAATCCTGTCCCTCTCAGACCCAATAATGACATGCATGGCCCCCTCAGATCCAATCTTGGTATGCATGGACCCCTCAGAACCAAACCTGGTGTGCACGTCCCCCTCAGAATCAATCCTGGTATGCACACCCTCTCAGAACCAATACTAGGATTCATGCACCTCCCGGACCCAATTATGGTATGAATGGCACCCTCAGACCAAATCCTGGCATGCACGGCCCCCTCAGATCCAATCCTAACATGCATGGCCACCTCAGACCCAATCCTGTCCAGCATGGCCCCCGCAGAACCAATTCTGCAATGCGTGGCCCCCTCAGAACCAAAAATGTTATGTATGGTCCCCTCAGACCCTATCCTGGCATGCGCGACCCCCTCAGATCCATTCATGGTATGCTTGGCTCCCTCAGACCCAATTCTGGCATGCACTTCCCCGTCAGACCCAATTCTGGCATACATGGCCCCCTCAGATCCAATCCTGGTATGCATGGCTCCCTCAGACCCAATCCTGGCATGCATGGCCCCCTCAGACCCAATACTGGCATATATGGCTCCCTCTGACCCAATCCTGGCATGCATGGCCCCCCCAGACCCAATCCTGGCATGCATGGCCCCCTCAGACCCAATACTGGTATGCAAGCACCACCCGGATCCAATCCTGGTATGCATGACCGTCTCAGACCCAATGCCCCCTTACACTCCATTCTGGCATGCATGGCCCCCTCAGACCCAATGCTGGCAATCATGGCCCACTCAGACCCATTCCTGGTATGCATGGACCCCTCAGAACTAGTTTTGAGCGAGCACTAAAATGCTCGGGTGCTCGAAGCTCGGGCCGAGCTCGCCGTGATACTCGGGTGCTCGACCTGAGCAACGAGCCCAATGTTAGTCTATGGGAGACTCGAGCATTTTTGCGGTGGCACAGAAATTCATAGAAGTCCCAGTAGCCGGTTCCCACATTTAATAAGCTATTCCGAGGGTGAGATCTGGCTACAGAAATTCATAGAAGTCCCGGTAGCCAGCTCTCACCTTTAATAAGCTATTCCGAGGGTGAGCGCTGGCTACAGAAATTCATAGAAGTCCCAGTAGCCGGCTCTCACCTTTAATAAGCTATTCCGAGGGTGAGAGCTGGCTACAGAAATTCATAGAAGTCCCAGCAGCCTGCTCTCACCTTTAATAAGCTATTCCAAGGGTGAGAGCTGGCTACAGAAATTCATAGAAGTCCCAGTAGCCGGCTCTCACCTTTAATAAGCTATTCTGAGGGTGAGAACTGGCTACAGAAATTCAGAGAAGTCCCAGTAGCCAGCTCTCACCTTTAATAAGCTATTCCGAGGGTGAGCGCTGGCTACAGAAATTCATAGAAGTCCCGGTAGCCAGGTCTCACCTTTAATAAGCTATTCCGAAGGAGAGAACTGGCTATAGAAATTCATAGAGGTCCCGGTAGCCGGCTCTCACCTTTAATAAGCTATTCCGAGGGTGGGAGCTGGCTACAGAAATTCATAGTAGTCCCGGTAGCGGGCTCTCACCTTTAATAAGCTATTCTGAGGGTGAGAACTGGCTACAGAAATTCATAGAAATCCCAGTAGCCAGCTCTCACCTTTAATAAGCTATTCCGAGGGTGAGAGCTGGCTACAGAAATTCATAGAAGTCCCGGTAGCCAGGTCTCACCTTTAATAAGCTATTCCGAGGGAGAGAACTGGCTATAGAAATTCATAGAGGTCCCGGTAGCCAGCTCTCACCTTTAATAAGCTATTCCGAGGGTGGGAGCTGGCTACAGAAATTCATAGTAGTCCCGGTAGCCGACTCTCACCTTTAATAAGCTATTCCGAGGGTGGGAGCTGGCTACAGAAATTCATAGAAATCCCAGTAGCCGGCTCTCACCTTTAATAAGCTATTCCGAGGGTGAGAGCTGGCTACACCTTTAATAAGCTATTCCGAGGGTGAGAGCTGGCTACAGAAATTCATTGAAGTCCCGGTAGCCGGCTCCCACCTTTAATAAGCTATTCCGAGGGTGTGAGCTGGCTACAGAAATTCATAGAAGTCCCAGTAGCCAGCTCTCACCTTTAATAAGCTATTCCGAGGGTGAGCGCTGGCTACAGAAATTCATAGAAGTCCCAGAAGCCGGCTCTCACCTTTAAGAAGCTATTCCGAGGGTGAGAGCTGGCTACAGAAATTCATAGAAGTCCCAGTAGCCAGCTCTCACCTTTAATAAGCTATTGCGAGGGTGAGAGCTGGCTACAGAAATTCATAGAAGACCCGATAGCCAGCTCCCACCTTTAATAAGCTATTCCGAGGGTGGGAGCTGGCTACAGAAATTCATAGAAGTCCCAGCAGCCAGCTCTCACCTTTAATAAGCTATTCCGAGGGTGAGGGCTGGCTACAGAAATTCATATTAGTCCCGATAGCCAGCTCTCACCTTTAATAAGCTATTCCGAGGGTGAGAGCTGGCTACAGAAATTCATAGAAGTCCCAGTAGCCGGCTCTCACCTTTAATAAGCTATTCCGAGGGTGAGCGCTGGCTACAGAAATTCATAGAAGTCCCAGTAGCGTGCTCTCAACTTTAATAAGCTATTCCGTGGGTGAGAGCTGGCTACAGAAATTCATAGAAGTCCCGGTAGCCGGCTCTCACCTTTAATAAGCTATTCCGAGGGTGAGAGCTGGCTACAGAAATTCATAGAAGTCCCGGTAGCCGGCTCTCACCTCTAATAAGCTATTCCGAGGGTGAGCGCTGGCTACAGAAATTCATAGAAGTCCCGGTAGCCGGCTCTCACCTTTAATAAGCTATTCCGAGGGTGAGAGCTGACTACAGAAATTCATAGAAGTCCCAGTAGCCAGCTCTCACCTTTAATAAGCTATTCCGTGGGTGAGAGCTGGCTACAGTAATTCAGAGAAGTCCCGGTAGCCAGCTCTCACCTTTAATAAGCTATTCCGAGGGTGAGAGCTGGCTACAGAAATTCATAGAAGTCCCAGTAGCCGGCTCTCACCTTTAATAAGCTATTCCGAGGGTGAGCGCTGGCTACAGAAATTCATAGAAGTCCCAGTAACCGGCTCTCAACTTTAATAAGCTATTCCGTGGGTGAGAGCTGGCTACAGAAATTCATAGAAGTCCCGATAGCCGGCTCTCACCTTTAATAAGCTATTCCGAGGGTGAGATCTGGCTACAGAAATTCATAGAAGTCCCGGTAGCCGGCTCTCACCTCTAATAAGCTATTCCGAGGGTGAGCGCTGGCTACAGAAATTCATAGAAGTCCCGGTAGCCGGCTCTCACCTTTAATAAGCTATTCCGAGGGTGAGAGCTGACTACAGAAATTCATAGAAGTCCCAGTAGCCAGCTCTCACCTTTAATAAGCTATTCCGTGGGTGAGAGCTGGCTACAGAAATTCAGAGAAGTCCCGGTAGCCAGCTCTCACCTTTAATAAGCTATTCCGAGGGTGAGAGCTGGCTACAGAAATTCATAGAAGTCCCAGTAGCCGGCTCTAACCTTTAATAAGCTATTCCGAGGGTGAGAGCTTGCTACAGAAATTCATAGAAGTCCCAGTAGCCGGCTCTCACCTTTAATAAGCTATTCCGAGGGTGAGAACTGGCTACAGAAATTCATAGAAGTCCCAGTAGCCGGCTCTCACCTTTAATATGCTATTCCGAGGGTGAGAGCTGGCTACAGATATTCATAGAAGTCCCAGCAGCCAGCTCTCACCTTTAAAAAGCTATTCCGAGGGTGAGAGCTGGCTACAGAAATTCATAGAAGTCCCAGAAGCCAGTTCTCACCTTTAATAAGCGATTCCGAGGGTGAGAGCTGGCTACAGAAATTCATAGAAGTCCCAGTAGCCGGCTCTCACCTTTCATAAGCTATTCTGAGGGTGAGAGCTGGCTACAGAAATTCATAGAAGTCCCATTAGCCAGCTCTCACCTTTACTAAGCTATTCCGAGGGAGAGAGCTGGCAACAGAAATTCATAGAAGTCCCGGAAGCCAGCTCTCACCTTTAATAAGCTATTCCGAGGGTGGGAGCTGGCTACAGAAAATTGCAGAAATTCATATGTGGCACCCCAGGGGTCTGGTTTCCACAGTAACAAGCAATGTTATGTCTGAGAGCAGGTGGGAGGTCTCTTGGCCAGGGATCCTGTGCATGCCACACCTCCTGCCCAGTCTTGGGAGGGGAAGAACTTCCCCTATATAAACCCGGGGCTGAAGCAGGGTTAGGCAGTCAAGGAGAGTAGAGACAAGAAACAGTCACAGGAAGAAACAGCAGAAGCTCAGTGGGAGCAATACTACTACAAGTCAGGGGCTGGCAGCTGCAGAGCTCGCCCTGACTGAGAAGCTTTCTTACCGGACCCGGCGTCCGAGGCTGTGGGGACTAACTCTTACCCAGCAGCAGAAGCCGACCGGCAGGGGATTTCAGGTCCTCAGGCCCAGAAACCCGAAGGCACGGTCACACGCGTGGGACCAGCGCCGCCATCGTGGAGCGGAAGCCATTAGAAGGCCCCGAGTCACCGGCCATACGGGTGAGCACCACACGGTACACTCAGGGACGTGGGCTATTTATATCCGCTTCTAGCAAGGTAGCCAGAAGAGTACAGTCAGTTTGGGAGGCCTACAACTCCGTCTGGCCAGGGGAGATCCCATCTGCTCAAGGACTGACCAGGCCCCGTCCGCTAGCAAGTACTCCGGGAGGGTCTATCGTTGTTACCAGTAAAGACCCTGAATTACACCGCACCGTCTCTGAGTGGTTCCTGCTACCCTCATCTTCCACGTCGGCTGCCCTGAGGCCATATCCCTCCCGTTGGGGGTTATACTATCACGCTGCACAATTCTACACCGGCCTCAGCGGTCTGCCCTGCAGCGGCAGCTCCATAGCTGCAAATCAACGGGTGGCGTAGTCGACACTCAAATAACATCTATCAAGACTGCCACACACTGAGTTGACTCCCTGGGCACGGACCGGGTCCCCGCCACTCGGAGACTACAACCCTCATCTGATCCGGTTCCGGGTAAGCCCCCGTGCGCGAGACGCTGCGCGACACAGCAGGCCCAGGGGCGCGTCAACTTTGGCGTAGTCGGCAGGATTTCGTGCCCGCAACCACTGGGTACTGCGTGCCTGAAAAAGAGACTTTTAAAACTTACCATCCGTGAAGTTTTCCCGCCATCGGTGAAGATTCCCGCCATCCGGCGCCATCTTCAGCCTTCTTCCCGACATCCGTGGAGTTTTCCCGCCGTTGGACGCCATCTTGAGGACGCCGCGAGGGAAGAAGAGGGGCGTGGACTCCGGAAGCGCGCGAGAACTGAAGCCCCGCCTCACGTCCAGACGTTGCGTAAGGTCCTGGAAGGAGCCCAGCAGACGCCGACGTCACCGGAGCGCGACGGAAGGTCCTCAACCCTGACGATCTACTGCGGAGCAACGGCCTACAGAACAGGATCATCGCAAGGTAGGCCACGGTCCACTAGGGGGGAGGAAGATGTCGGATGCGGAGGAGAGCTTCATTGCCTCAACCCCCGCCAGCGCCACCGCTGCTGCAGTTATGCCCTTCACCATGCCCTATATCCCAGGAGCAGCTTGGCTACCCCAGTACTCAGGGGAGTCACATACCCTGCATGACTTTAGAGAAAAGCTGGATAGCCTCTTCCAGGTGTACCCCCTCACAGAAGAGCAAAAGTGAGCATCCTGGTGGCCCAACTAACCGGGGCAGCCAAAAGGGAAGTAAAATCCTGGCCACCTGGGAGGAAGACTGTCGCAGGGATACTAACCCGGCTGAAGGATACCTTTGATACCCGCACCTCAGCCGAGATTAAGCTTAGATTCTACGGGTGCAAGCAGCGAGCGCATGAGAGTATAAGGGACTATGCACTAAACCTACAAGAGGCCCTGAGGGCCATTAAGCAGACCGACCCTGATGGAGTGGGAAACGAGGACAGGCTGTTGACCGAACAATTTATAGAGGGACTATATTGTAATGCCCACCGAACCCAGTTGCGGGCGATGGCCTTACAGGATCCCCATCTGGGCTTTGCACAGTTCAAGGACAGAGCCATCCGGGTGCTCCGAGAACCGGCACCGGGTGGCGTTGTGACCCACAGGCGCCCAGCTAGCACTTACCACCAGGAGGCGGCGCCCTTGTCGGCAGGGCCTGTGGGAGCTGATGCGCAGGCTTTGGACAATGACCCGGCTCCAGACCTACACCATCAGGTCCAAGAGCTAGCTAAGAGCGTTGCTGCGCTAACCCGAACTGTGCAGTCTTTACAGGTTTCCACCCCAGGGAAGATCCAGCTGGCATCCGGACCGGAGGACATCCCGTGGCGTCGACCAAGGAGGACCCCACCGGCCAGAGGAAGACCCAGTGACCGATACAGCGAAGACGGACGACCCATCTGCCGCCGCTGCAATCAACCCGGACATATGGCAAGGTACTGTTCTTTAAACGGGCACAACCTGGGGTAGAGGGCCAACCCCCAGGAAAAAGATCACCAGGCCCATCGAACTGGCGCGACAGATATGTGGGAGGACGTCCAGTCTTGCCTGTGGTACTGGATGGCATTCCCATGAGTGCCCTACTGGACACCGGGTCACAGGTCACCACCATCCCGTACGTGCTCTTTAAGCAGTACTGGAATGACTCGGATATTACCCACTACCCTGACGACGACTTGAGTATCATCGCCAGCAATGGCCAGCCCGTGCCACAGATCGGATTTAAAGAGGTGACCATCAAAATCGGTAGAGTCGAACTGGCAGCACAGGGACTGATCATTGTAGATATTGACAAACATGAGAGTCACCCAAAAATAACTCTAGGAACTAATGTAATTGAAAATTGTCTTGCAGAGGTGATTTTCCTTTTACAGCAGGTTGCCAAGAACGCCAGCTCCGGCGAGCAGCGGGTGCTCCAGAAAGAGATCCGGGCACTGATGCGACGGCAACAGGTGGAACTCTCCGGCGGTGAGATTGGTAGCGTAAGAATGTGTGACCCTTTTCCTATTGCCATGCCCCCAAAAAGTGAAATGATGATTTGGTGCCGGGCAGCTATTGGTCTGAGAGGTAGAGATTACCAGGCAATGGTAGAACCAGTTTACTCAGACAGTAGGCCCACCATCTTGACAGCACGGGGGGTGGTTAATGTACGCCATGGGAGGGTGCCCGTTCGCATAATCAATATCGGGAAGAGGGAAGTGTACCTGCCCCGGTATGCCACGCTAGCCAAATTATATACCATTAACCAAAATGCTATACAATCTGTGGAACCCTTGCCTCCATCTCACCCGGAGGAAGGTAACGGCTCTAAGAAAACAAAGGAGGACTGGTGTCAGCAACTACATTTGGGTACTGACTCCACTCCCTCACATCAGAAACAGGGAGTCTATCGGGTGGTTCAAGAGTACGAGAGAGTGTTTAGTAAACACCCGTTAGACTTCGGGCGAGTCAAGGGGGTAGAACACCACATCCCCACGGGAGACCATCCTCCCATAAAAGAGAGGTATCGACCCGTACCCCCTGCACACTACCAACACGCCAAGGGGATGCTTAGAGACATGAAGGAGGCTGGGGTGATCAGGGATAGCTGTAGCCCCTGGGCAGCTCCACTAGTCTTAGTCAGAAAAAAAGACAACACCATGAGGATGTGTGTAGATTACCGGAAAATCAACCGTATCACACACAAGGATGCGTACCCCTTACCAAGGATAGAGGAGTCATTGGCTGCTTTAAGATCTGCTAACTTCTTCTCTACCTTGGATCTCACTAGCGGGTACTGGCAGGTTCCTGTAGCAGAGGCGGACCGGGAGAAGACCGCATTCACCACCCCGATGGGACTTAGCGAGTTCACCTGCATGCCGTTCGGACTCTGCAACGCACCAGGAACCTTCCAACGACTAATGGAGTGTTGTCTGGGCCACAGAAACTTCGAGACGGTCCTGTTGTACCTGGACGATGTCATCGTATATTCCAAGACGTATGAGGACCACCTGAAACACCTGGCGGAAGTGTTCGAAGCTCTGGCGAGTTACGGCCTAAAGGTGAAAGCCTCCAAGTGTCACCTCCTGAAACCAAAGGTGCAGTACCTGGGACACGTGGTGAGCGCTGACGGAGTGGTTCCCGATCCTGATAAGATCACCGCAATTAAGGAATGGCCAAGCCCCTCCAGCGTAAAAGAAGTGCGGCAGTTCCTCGGGTTGGTAGGCTACTACCGAAGGTTTATTCCCGGTTTCACCAAAAAGGCAGCACCTATGCAGGACCTCCTGATAGGCCAGTCCCGGAAGGCCAAGAACCAGAAGCCACCCTTCAAATGGGAGGAGCTGAAAGAAGAGTCCTTCCGCCAGCTGAAGATGGCCCTCACGGGGGACGAAATCCTGGCGTACCCGGATTATAGCCAGCCCTTTATCCTCTACACCGATGCCAGTAACATCGGGCTAGGAGCCGTACTGTCCCAGATCCAGCAGGGGAAGGAACGAGTAATCGCCTACGCCAGCCGAAAGCTGCGACCCACCGAAAGGAATCCCGAGAATTACAGCTCATTTAAGCTAGAGTTCCTGGCCGTAGTATGGGCAGTCACCGAGCGCTTTAAGCATTACCTCGCTTCTTCCCGGTTCACCGTGTACACGGATAACAACCCGTTGACACACCTGGACACGGCAAGACTCGGTGCCCTGGAGCAGAGGTGGATGGCCCGTCTGTCCAACTACGAGTTCACAATCAAATACCGGGCCGGACGCTCCAATACCAACGCGGACGCCCTGTCCAGGATGCCCAACCTGCCGGACGAAGGAGAAGATCCGGAGGGACTGGAAGAAGTTGAACTCCCTGCGTTCCACCGTCATGGGACTATCCAGTACTCCCACCGGGTAAGGAGTAAGCAGGCTGCTACGTTGAACCCCTTACCTCACTACAACTGGGCGGAAACGCAAGACAGCGACCCTGCCGTCCGACTGGTGAAGGAGATTCTGACTCGCCCGGAGGCTTGCCTTGAACCAGACGCTCCGGAGGAAGCCAAACAACTATGGGCAGAGAGGAGTCAACTGTTCCTTTACAAGGGGAAGTTGTGCCGCAGAATGGTTAACTCCCGGACGCATGAACTACTCTGGCAAGTAGTGGTGCCACGAAGAGACGCAGCCATGGTGATGGAGGCATACCACGACGGAGCTGGACACTTCGGGTGGAAGAAGCTGGAGTTCCTGCTGCGCGAGCGATTCCACTGGGTAGGCATGAGGGGAACCATTGAGAAGTGGTGCAGAGACTGTGGCCCGTGCAACCTAAGAAGGAAGGATCGTGCCAGCCAGAAGACTCCCCTGCAGTCCATCGTCACCCGGCAGCCATTGGAACTGGTAGCCTTGGATCATGTAAAACTGACCCCAAGCAGAAGTGGCTACGTCTACGCACTAACCATCGTGGATCACTACTCCCGGTTCTTGGTTGTCGTCCCCGTCAAGGACTTAACAGCTCGAACAGCAGCGAGAGCCTTCCAGCAGCATTTCTGCCGTCCACACGGGTACCCGGACCAAGTGTTGACAGACCAGGGACCTGCCTTTGAAGCGGAGGTCTTCCAAGAATTCTGCACTCTGTATGGCTGCCGGAAGATAAGGACGACACCCTATCATCCGCAAACTAATGGACTTTGTGAGAAAATGAACCAGGTGGTAATGGATCTTCTGAAAACGTTGCCCCTGGAAGAACGCAGTCTGTGGCCTGAGAAGCTGCCCGATCTGGTGGACCTATACAACCACATCCCGGTAGGTTCCACCAACTGTACCACGGCTTACCTAATGAGGGCAAGACCTGGTAAGTTACCTGTTGACCTGGAAATGGGAGTCCTGACACCCGAGGACACTTCACCAGAAGCAGACTGGGACACAGAGAGGCAGCAGCAGTACCGGAGAGTACAGGAGAGCGTGGAGCGAAGTCTCTGTCAGGCTAGGGAAAGACAAGAGAAAACTTACAACCAGTATGCTCCCGCTGTTCCCCTGGTACCCGGAGAGCAGGTCTTGAAGAGGAAGAGACGGCTCCACAAGTTGAACGACCAGTGGGAGAAGGACCCGTACACCGTACTGCCCTCAAGCTACGAGAACCCGAAGGTTTGTACCATCAGTAAAGACGGAGGGGAAACTACAGCCATTGTATCCCGGGACCACCTGAAGAAGTGTCCCGAACAACTGAGGAACCCTGAAGAGGAACAAGAAGACCATCGACCCGTAGAGGAAAGGGAAGATATGGTTAGTACTGTGCTCGGGGACTTCCCTCGGTCTTGGACTCAAGTCAATGGTGCAGTTGTGGTACCCGTACTCACCTTCCTCCAACCAGCATCCCAAGCACCTACGGAGCAACAGGTAGAGCTGGAAGAACAGCCGGTCCAGGAGGCAGAAGACCCCACACCCGCAGACCAGGAGGATCAACCCTCTGCTTGCAGTGAGCCTGCCATATCCCTAGTGAGCCAAAGAGCCGGTAGACAGCTGCCCAGTTTACCCTTGACAGCTCCTACACCCTGTAGTTCAGGGCTAGACAGTCAGCTCCGTAGGTCCACTAGGGCCACTAGAGGCCAGTTACCCGCACGTTGGAGGATTTGAAGTGTATAAATTGTTTTATTTATGTTTACCTGTGTATTGTTGCTTGTGTATAATTTTGTGTTTCTAGTTATTTGTAGGAGTCCTTGGTGGATTTACCGGGAATCCTTTGTACATAGTTGGAGCGTAACCCAGGATGAACTAAAGACTGTTAAGGACTCGGGGCAGGACAAACCCCTACCTGGTTACGTCTCCCTGTTTTGGTGAAATGGACACCTTGCTTTTCTTCAAAGACTACACCCGGTTACGGACATGCCGTGACCACCTTTATGTGTTTCTTCTTATTGTACTATTATTGTTGTTATATCTTGTTATGTTTTTCTAAAATATGTTTAGTCCCGGAGTACTAAATTTCACTAGGGGGGAATGTGGCACCCCAGGGGTCTGGTTTCCACAGTAACAAGCAATGTTATGTCTGAGAGCAGGTGGGAGGTCTCTTGGCCAGGGATCCTGTGCATGCCACACCTCCTGCCCAGTCTTGGGAGGGGAAGAACTTCCCCTATATAAACCCGGGGCTGAAGCAGGGTTAGGCAGTCAAGGAGAGTAGAGACAAGAAACAGTCACAGGAAGAAACAGCAGAAGCTCAGTGGGAGCAATACTACTACAAGTCAGGGGCTGGCAGCTGCAGAGCTCGCCCTGACTGAGAAGCTTTCTTACCGGACCCGGCATCCGAGGCTGTGGGGACTAACTCTTACCCAGCAGCAAAAGCCGACCGGCAGGGGATTTCAGGTCCTCAGGCCCAGAAACCCGAAGGCACGGTCACACGCGTGGGACCAGCGCCGCCATCGTGGAGCGGAAGCCATTAGAAGGCCCCGAGTCACCGGCCATACGGGTGAGCACCACACGGTACACTCAGGGATGTGGGCTATTTTTATCCGCTTCTAGCAAGGTAGCCAGAAGAGTACAGTCAGTTTGGGAGGCCTACAACTCCGCCTGGCCAGGGGAGATCCCATCTGCTCAAGGACTGACCAGGCCCCGTCCGCTAGCAAGTACTCCGGGAGGGTCTATCGTTGTTACCAGTAAAGACCCTGAATTACACCGCACCATCTCTGAGTGGTTCCTGCTACCCTCATCTTCCACGTCGGCTGCCCTGAGGCCATACCCCTCCCGTTGGGGGTTATACTATCACGCTGCACAATTCTACACCGGCCTCAGCGGTCTGCCCTGCAGCGGCAGCTCCATAGCTGCAAATCAACGGGTGGCGTAGTCGACACTCAAATAACATCTATCAAGACTGCCACACACTGAGTTGACTCCCTGGGCACGGACCGGGTCCCCGCCACTCGGAGACTACAACCCTCATCTGATCCGGTTCCGGGTAAGCCCCCGTGCGCGAGACGCTGCGCGACACAGCAGGCCCAGGGGCGCGTCACATAGAAGTCCCAGTAGCCGGCTCTCACCTTTAATAAGTTATTCCGAGAGTGAGCACTGGCTACAGAAATTCATAGAAGTCCCAGTAGCCGGCTCTCACCTTTAATAAGCTATTCCGAGGGTGGGAGCTGGCTACAGAAATTCATAGAACTCCCAGCAGCCAGCTCTCATCCTTAATAAGCTATTCCAAGGGTGAGGGCTGGCTACAGAAATTCATAGAAGTCCCAGTAGCCGGCTCTCACCTTTAATAAGCTATTCCGAGGGTGAGCGCTGGCTACAGAAATTCATAGAAGTCCCAGTAGCCGGCTCTCACCTTTAATAAGCTATTCCGTGGGTGAGAGCTGGCTACAGAAATTCATAGAAGTCCCGGTAGCCGGCTCTCACCTTTAATAAGCTATTCCGAGGGTGGGAGCTGGCTACAGAAATTCATAGAAGTCCCAGTAGCCGGCTCTCACCTTTAATAAGCTATTCCGAGGGTGAGCGCTGGCTACAGAAATTCATAGAAGTCCCAGTAGCCGGCTCTCAGCTTTAATAAGCTATTCCGAGTGTGAGAGCTGGCTACAGAAATTCATAGAAGTCTCGGTAGCCGGTTCTCACCTTTAATAAGCTATTCCGAGGGTGAGAGCTGGCTACAGAAATTCATAGAAGTCCCGGTAGCTAGCTCTCACCTTTAATAAGCTATTCCGAGGGTGAGCGCTGGCTACAGAAATTCATAGAAGTCCCAGTAGCCGGCTCTCACCTTTAATAAGCTCTTCCGAGGGTGAGAGCTGGCTACAGAAATTCATAGAAGTCCCAGTAGCCGGCTCTCACCTTTAATAAGCTATTCCGTGGGTGAGAGCTGGCTACAGAAATTCAGAGTAGTCCCGGTAGCCAGCTCTCACATTTAGTAAGCTATTCCGAGGGTGAGAGCTGGCTACAGAAATTCATTGAAGTCCCAGTAGCCGGCTCTCACCTTTAATAAGCTATTCCGAGGGTTAGAGCTGGCTACAGAAATTCATAGAAGTCCCAGTAGCCGGCTCTAACCTTTAATAAGCTATTCCGAGGGTGAGAGCTGGCTACAGAAATTCATAAAAGTCCCGGTAGCCAGATCTCACCTTTAATAAGCTATTCCGAGGGTGAGAGCTGGCTACAGAAATTCATAGACATCCCAGTAGCCAGCTACCTCCTTTAATAAGCTATTCTGAGGGTGAGAGCTGGCTACAGAAATTCATAGAAGTCCCGGTAGCAGGCTCTCACCTTTAATAAGCTATTCCGAGGGTGAGAGCTGGCTGCAGAAATTCATAGAAGTCCCATTAGCCAGCTCTCACCTTTAATAAGCTATTCCGAGGGTGAGCGCTGGCTACAGAAATTCATAGACGTCCCAGTAGCAAACTCTCACCTTTAATAAGCTATTCCGAGGGTGAGAGCTGGCTACAGAAATTCATAGACATCCCAGTAGCCAGCTCCCTCCTTTAATAAGCTATTCCGAGGGTGAGAGCTGGCTACAGAAATTCATAGAAGTCCAGGTAGCCGGCTTTCACCTTTAATAAGCTATTCCGAGGGTGAGAGCTGGCTACAGAAATTCATAGAAGTCCCAGTGGCAGGCTCTCACCTTTAATAAGCTATTCTGAGGGTGAGCGCTGGCTACAGAAATTCATAGAAGTCCCGGTAGCCAGTTCTCACCTTTAATAAGCTATTCCGAGGGTGAGAGCTGGCAACAGAAATTCATATTAGTCCCGGTAGCCGGCTCTCACCTTTAATAAGCTATTCCGAGGGAGAGAGCTGGCTACAGAAATTTATAGACATCCCAGTAGCCAGCTCCCTCCTTTAATAAGCTATTCCGAGGGTGAGAGCTGGCTACAGAAATTCATAGAAGTCCCGGTAGCCGGCTCTCACCTTTAATAAGCTATTCCGAGGGTGAGAGCTGGCTGCAGAAATTCATAGAAGTCCCAGTAGCCAGCTCTCACCTTTAATAAGCTATTCCGAATGTGAGCGCTGGCTACAGAAATTCATAGACGTCCCAGTAGCCAGCTCTCACCTTTAATAAGCTATTCCGAGGGTGAGAGCTGGCTACAGAAATTCATAGAAGTCCCAGTAGCCGCTTCTCACTTTTCATAAGCTATTCTGAGGGTGAGAGCTGGCTACAGAAATTCATAGAAGTCCCATTAGCCAGCTCTCACCTTTACTAAGCTATTCCGAGGGTGAGAGCTGGCAACAGAAATTCATAGGAGTCCCGGTAGCCAGCTCTCACCTTTAATAAGCTATTCCGAGGGTGGGAGCTGGCTACAGAAATTCATAGAACTCCCAGCAGCCAGCTCTCACCTTTAATAAGCTATTACGAGGGTGAGGGCTAGCTACAGAAATTCATAGAAGTCCCAGTAGCCGGCTCTCACCTTTAATAAGCTATTCCGAGGGTGAGCGCTGGCTACAGAAATTCATAGAAGTCCCGGTAGCCGGCTCTCACCTTTAATAAGCTATTCCGTGGGTGAGAGCTGGGTACAGAAATTCATAGAAGTCCCGGTAGCCGGCTCTCACCTTTAATAAGCTATTCCGAGGATGGGAGCTGGCTACAGAAATTCATAGAAGTCCCGGTAGCCGGCTCTCACCTTTAATAAGCTATTCCGAGGGTGAGCGCTGGCTACAGAAATTCATAGAAGTCCCGGTAGCCGGCTCTCACCTTTAATAAGCTATTCCGAGTGTGAGAGCTGGCTACAGAAATTCATAGAAGTCCCGGTAGCCGGCTCTCTCCTTTAATAAGCTATTCCGAGGGTGAGCGCTGGCT
The DNA here is from genome assembly GCF_046119375.1 of Phyllobates terribilis. NCBI lineage: Eukaryota > Metazoa > Chordata > Amphibia > Anura > Dendrobatidae > Phyllobates > Phyllobates terribilis. The sequence goes on from NW_027362867.1 coordinate 5,448,328, forward strand.
ACAAAAATTCATAGAAGTCCCGGTAGCCAGCTCTCACCTTTAATAAGCTATTCCGAGGGTGAGAGCTGGCTACAGAAATTCATAGAAGTCCCGGTAGCCGGCTCTCACCTTTAATAAGCTATTCCGAGGGTGAGCGCTGGCTACAGAAATTCATAGAAGTCCCAGTAGCCGGCTCTCACCTTTAATAAGCTATTCCGAGGGTGAGAGCTGGCTACAGAAATTCATAGAAGTCCCAGTAGCCGGCTCTCACCTTTAATAAGCTATTCCGTGGGTGAGAGCTGGCTACAGAAATTCAGAGAAGTCCCGGTGGCCAGCTCTCACCTTTAGTAAGCTATTCCAAGGGTGAGAGCTGGCTACAGAAATTCATAGAAGTCCCAGTAGCCGGCTCTCACCTTTAATAAGCTATTCTGAGGGTGAGAGCTGGCTACAGAAATTCATAGAAGTCCCGGTAGCCAGCTCTCACCTTTAATAAGCTATTCCGAGGGTGAGAGCTGGCTACAGAAATTCATAGAAGTCCCAGCAGCCAGTTCTCACCTTTAATAAGCTATTCCGAGGGTGAGAGCTGGCTACAGAAATTCATATTAGTCCCGATAGCCAGCTCTCACCTTTAATAAGCTATTCCGAGGGTGGTAGCTGGCTATTGGAATTCATATGTGTGTAGAGAGCCGGCTCTCACATTTAATAAGCTATTCCGAGGGAGAGAGCTGGCTACAGAAATTCATAGACATCTCAGTAGCCAGCTCTCACCTTTAATAAGCTATTCCGAGGGTGAGAGCTGGCTACAGAGATTCATAGAAGTCCCGGTAGCCGGCTCTCACCTTTAATAAGCTATTCCGAGGGTGAGAGCTGGCTACAGAAATTCATAGAAGTCCCAGTAGCAGGTGACTCGCCCCCTGGGCCGTGGGGCACTCGGATCCGGGCAATTAGGGAAACGATGGGAGTAGTAGTGGCAACCCGGTTCCGTGGCTCAGGGTGGTCAGGCCAGTGGTAGTCCGTTATGTGTTATTGATAATGTCCGACTACGCCACCCGTGGATTGCGGTTATTAGGAACCGCCGCTGCATGCAGACCGCTGGGGCTGATGAGGTGTGCAGCTAGGGTAGTGTGACTCCCCACGGGAAGAGTGCGGCCCCAGGGCAGTGTAGTGGATGGTGGGAGTGATGGTAGTGAGAGTCCCAGTGCTGATAGTGCTGGAGGAGCAAGGAGCACACAGACAACAGGTTGCAGTCCAGGGTCTTTACTGAAACAGGTAAACTGACCCATAAACAGTCGCAGCTAGGAGGGGACCTGGATGTCTGAGAGCAACGGGGAAATTGGCCCTGGTCAGGGTGAGGGTGTAGGCCTACCGTGCTTTCTGCGCTCCTTCTGGCTATCTCCTCCTGATAGGGTAACAGCCCACGTTTCCGAGCTTTCCGTGTATTCTCGCCTGTATGGCCTGCGACGTGGGTTCCTTTCTGCTCCCAGCCTTGTACGGCTTTACTGGTCCCTTCGGTTGTGGCAGGGCCTCCAGGCTTCTTAGGCCAAGGAATGTACAGTCCCTTGCGGACTGGTTCTCTGCTGGGGGATGTGGAATCCTTCCAGCCTCAGACACCAAAGTCTGGTAAAGCTAAGTCTTTCTCTGCCAAGACAGGCTCTCTTCGCCTCTTGTCTCTGGCTTGTGGCTCTCTTCTACTGCCATACTTCCTCTTAGGTGCAATCAACTTTCTGTCCCTGCTCCACTCTGGGACACGTCTCAAAGCTGAGACAGGCAATCCAGTTCTCTCTAACCCTGTCCCCAGTACCAGCTTTTATAGGGGCAGCCTGCTCCCCCTACTGGCCTGAGACAGGAGGCATTACATGCTAATGTTCCCCTGACCAGAGAACCTCCCCCTTGCTCTCAGACACAGCTTTATTTACACTTGTGGCATCCAGGTAGGGTGACACATTCCCCCCTAGTGAAATTTACTACTCCGGGACTAAACAATAAACAAAGACAATATGCACAACAATAAAACATTAATAGACAGACGACGCACAAATTGAGTTCTTTAGGTCACAGTGTGGCCTGTGACCGGGTGTCCATATCACCAAAACAAAGAGAGCCTTAACCAGGTGGGGGTCTGTCCTACCCCAAGTCCTTCACAGTCTTAGTTCATTCCTGGGTTAGGCTCCGAACGCAGTCCATACAAGGTCCTGGTTATAAAAAGTCCATAACCTTCGAGTCCTTACGGTAGCTGCAAGAAACTGAAACACACTATCAATAAACATGCAGGTAACTTGGCAAACAATTCAACATTTGGCAACAAGGTTATTTACAACCTTAGTACACTCTATATTCTCCAGCGAGCGGGTATCTGCCCCTTTGTGCTCCTGGTTGACCTACGTAGCCCACTGTCTGGTGGTGGACCAACCTGGCTTTCCCCACTAGCGTTAGGGGTACAGCTACCAGCTGGGTGTACAGGTAGGGCAGGCAGCTGTCTGCGGGTCCTTTGGCTTACCGCAGGCATGGCAGGCTCACTGTCAGCAGAGGGTTAACTCTCCTGGGCTGCTGGAACAGGCTCTTCTGCCTCTGGAACTGCTTGCTCCTCTTCACCTTCCGGCTCTGGTGTTGGTTGTTGCTGTGCCGGTTGCAGGAAATGCAGGACAGGTACCACTATGGCATCATTTATGCGAGTCCAGGACTGAGGGAACTCTCCGAGAACGGTGCTGATCATTTCTTCCTTGTCCTCTGCGGGTTCAAGGTCACTCTGATCCTCTTCTGCACTACGGAGTTGCTCGGGGCATCTTTTGAGGTGGTCTCTGGAGACGACACTAGTGGTTTCTCCTCCGTCCTTGGTGATTACGCACACCTTTGGGTTGTCGTGGTCAGACTGCAGTACGGTGTAGGGTTCCCTTTCCCACTGGTCGTCCAACTTATGTAGCCTTCTTTTTCGCTTTAGGACTTGCTCACCAGGTTCTAGGGGACTAGCAGGGGCGTGTTGATTGAAGAGTCTTTCTTGCTTCTCTCTCACCTGGGCCAGGCTCTTCTCCACACTCTCCTGTACCTTCTTGTACTGCAGTTGCCTTTCCGTATCCCAGTCCGCATCCGGAGAGGTGTCCTCAGGTATTAGGACTCCCATCTCCAGGTCTACGGGCAGCTTACCCGGTCTGGCTCGCATCAGGTAAGCCGGGGTGCAGTTTGTAGCGTTCACCGGGATATTGTTGTATAGGTCTATTAGGTCCGGCAGTTTTTCTGGCCACAGGCTGCGTTCCTCCAGGGGCAACGTCTTCAGGAGATCAATGACTATATTGTTCATCTTCTCGCACATCCCGTTGGTTTGTGGATGGTAAGGCGTTGTCCGAATCTTCTTACAGCCATAGAGGTTGCAGAACTCCTGGAAGATTTCAGCTTCAAACGCTGGACCCTGGTCTGTCAGGACCTGTTCCGGATACCCGTGTGGACGGCAGAAGTATTGCTGGAAGGCTCGGGCCGCTGTTTGGGCTGTCAAGTCCTCTACCGGGACCACCACTAGAAAACGGGAATAGTGGTCCACGATTGTCAGGGCATAGATGTATCCAGACCGGCTTGGAGCCAATTTGACGTGGTCCAGAGCTACCAGCTCAAGAGGCTGCGTGGTGACGATGGGCCTCAAGGGTGTCTTCTGGCTGGTGCGGTCCTTCCTCCTCAGGTGACAAGGGCCACAGTCTCTGCACCACTTTTCTACTGCTCCTCTCATGCCGACCCAAAAGAACCTTCCTCTTAGTAGGAACTCCAGTTTCTTCCAACCGAAGTGTCCTGCTCTGTCATGGTAAGCTCCCAGGACCATAGCTGCATCTCGCCTTGGGACCACGACTTGCCAGGTCAGCTCGTGCGTTCGGTGGTTGACAATCCTTCTGCACAACTTGCCTTCGTAGAGCAACAGCTTGCTCTTCTCCTTCCATAGCTGCTTCCCGGGTCAGCAGATCTTTCTTTCAGCAGGGTCACTATCTTGGGTTTCGGCCCAGCTGTGGTGAGGTAGGGGATTCATCATCACAGTTGTTAGATCCTCCTCCTTCACGCGGTGAGAGTGTTGAGCGGCTCCATACCGGTGAAACGCGGGGAGTTCTACCTCTTCCAGCTCTTCTGGGTCTTCGTCACCTTCAGGTAAGTGAGGCATTCTTGATAGGGCGTCCGCGTTGGCGTTGGTTTTGCCTGCCCGGTACTTGATCACGAAGTCATAGTTGGAGAGACGGGCCATCCACCGCTGTTCCAGGGCACCCAGTCTTGCATTGTCCAGGTGTGTCAACGGGTTGTTGTCCGTGTACACGGTGAACTTTGCGGAGGCCAGGTAATGCTTGAAGCGTTCCGTCACGGCCCACACCACCGCCAAGAATTCTAGCTTGAAGGAGCTGTAATTCTCCGGGTTCCTTTCGGTGGGCCTCAGCTTCCGGCTGGCATATGCGATCACCCGTTCTCTGCCCTGTTGGTTTTGGGACAGTACGGCTCCCAGTCCCACATTACTGGCATCTGTGTGGAGAATGAAAGGCTGGCCATAATCAGGGTAGGCCAGGATTTCATCCCCAGTGAGGTCCTGGCGGAAGGACTCCTCTTCCGGTTTATCCCACTTGAAGGGTGGCTTTTGACTTCTGGACTTGGACTGTCCGATCAGGAGGTCCTGCATAGGAGCTGCCATCTTAGTGAACCCGGGGATGAACCTTCGGTAGTAGCCTACCAACCCGAGAAACTGTCTCACCTCTTTGATGTTCGAGGGGCTTGGCCAGCTCTTGATTACCGTGACCTTGTCAGGGTCGGGGGCTACTCCTTCCGCACTTACCACGTGCCCTAGGTACTGGACCTTTGGTTTCAGCAGGTGACACTTCGATGGTTTCACCTTCAGGCCATAGCCTGCCAGGGCTTCGAACACCTCGGCCAGGTGCTTTAGGTGGTCCTCGTAGGTCTTCGAATAGACGATCACGTCGTCCAGGTAAAGGAGGACCGTCTCGAAGTTTCGGTGCCCTAGACAGCATTCCATCAGCCGCTGGAAGGTCCCTGGTGCGTTGCAGAGCCCGAAAGGCATACAGTTGAACTCACTCAGTCCCATCGGGGTGGTGAAGGCGGTCTTCTCCTTGTCAGCCTCTGCCACAGGAACCTGCCAGTACCCGCTAGTAAGGTCCAAAGTAGAAAAGAAGTTAGCAGATTTTAGTGCGGCTAAAGACTCTTCTATTCTAGGCAGCGGATATGCGTCTTTGTGGGTGATACGGTTGATTTGTCTATAGTCCACGCACATTCTCATGGTGCCGTCTTTCTTTTTCACCAGAACCAAGGGGGCTGCCCAGGGGCTACAGCTGTCTCTATTGACCCCAGCTTCTTTCATTTCCCGCAGCATACCCTTGGCGTTCTGATAATGTGCAGGGGGTACAGGTCTGTGCCTCTCTTTTATTGGTGGGTGGCTCCCTGTGGGGATGTGGTGTTCTATCCCTTTTACTCTGCCGAAGTCTGGCGGGTGCTTACTAAAGACTCTCTCGTACTCCTGTACCACCAGGTAGACTCCTTGTTTTTGGTGCAGGGGAGTGGAGTCAGCACCCACGTGGAGTTTCTGGCACCAGTCCTCCTTTTGTTTCTGGGAGCCATTACCCTCCGCCTGAGGAGATGGAGGCAAGGGTTCCACGGCCCTGATAGCTTGGTGTTCGACAACAAACAGTTTGGCGAGTGTAGCGTACCTGGGTAAGTGTACCTCCCTCTCCCCAATGTTGAGGATGCGGACGGGCACCCTCCCATGACGGACATCAACCACCCCCCGGGCTGTCAAAATGGTGGGCCTGCTGTCTGAGTACACGGGTTCTACCATGGCTTGGTAGTCTCTACCTCTCAACCCGATTGCAGTCCGACACCAGATCATCATTTCACTTTTGGGAGGCATGGAAATGGGGAATGGATCACTGAGTCTTACGCTACCGATCTCACCACCAGACAGTTCTACCTGCTGCCGTCTCATCAGGGCTTTTATCTCCTTGTTGAGGACTCTCTTTTGGCTGGAACTAGCATTCACCGCCACCTGTTGTAGAATTACAATTACTTCTGAAAGACAATTTTCAATTATGTTAGTACCCACAGTTATTTTAGGGTGACTTTCATGACGGTCAATGTCCACAATAATCACTCCCTGTGCCGGCAGTTCAACTTTACCAATTTTAATGGTCATCTCCTTGAACCCCATCTGCGGCACGGGTAAGCCATTACTGGCGATGATGCTCAAGTTACTGTCTGGATACTGTGTGATATCAGCATCAGTCCAATACTGCTTAAAAAGTACATAAGGGATTGTGGTTACTTGCGACCCAGTATCCAGCAAGGCGCTCATGGGGATACCGTCCAGCACCACGGGTAAAACCGGGCGCCCCCCAACGTACTTATCACGCCAATTATAAGGGCCTGGTGATCTTATGCCTGGGGGTCGGCCCTCTGCCCCAGGTTGGACCCGTTTAAATTACAGTACCTGGAAATGTGTCTGGGCTGGTTGCATCGACGGCAAATGGGCTGTCCATCCTCTGCGTAGCGGTCTGTGGGCCTCCCTCGGAACGACGGGATCCTCCTCTGTCGACGCCACGGGACATCCTCCGGACTTGAAGCCAGCTTGATGGGTCTTGACGGGTCCACTTGCAACGCCTGGACGGTCCTGGTCATCGCCGCGACGCTCCTGGTCAGCTCCTGGACTTGGTGGTGCAGGCCTTTCGACGGGGCTTGGTTCAGGGCCTGTGCATCAGCCTCCACGGAGTCCATAGAGGAGGGCGCCGCCTCCTGGTGGTAGGTGATAGCAGGGCGCCGGGGGTTTATAGCGCCACTGGTTGCAGATTCACGGAGCACCCTTATGGCCCTGTCCTTAAATTGGGCAAAGGTCAGGTCGGGGTTCTGAAAGAACATGAGGCGCAGCTGGGCCCTGTGGGCGCTGGACAGCAGACCCTCTATGAATTGCTCTGTTAGCAGCTTATCGGTTTCCTGCACACTGCCAGGGTCAGTTTGTTGAATAGCCCTCAAGGCTTCCTGCAGATTTAGGGCATAGTCTCTGATGCTGTCCTGTGCCCGCTGCTTACACCCATAGAACCTCATTTTAATCTCAACGGAGGTACGTGTATCAAAGGTACCCCGCAGCCGGGCCAGAATACCCTTCACAGTCCCTTTCTCCTCAATGGGCCATGATTTTACCTCCCTTTGGGCTGCGCCTGTTAACTGCCCTGTCAATATGCTGACCTTCTGTTCCTCTGTCAGGGGGTAAACTTGGAACAAACTATACAGTCTTTCCTTGAAGTCAGTTAGGGCATGGGGCTCCCCTGAGTACTTGGGCAGCTAGGCCGCTCCCGGGATGTAGGGTAAGGAAAAGGGCATAACCGCTGCTGCAGCTGCGTTGGTGGTAGTGGGCGCCTCTGTATCCGACATCTTTCTACCCCCCTAGTGGACCGTGGCCTACCTTCCGACGATCCTCTTCTGTAGGCCGCGGCTCCGCTGCTGCTGCTATGGACGAGGACCTGGCGTCGCGTCCTGATGACGTCAGCGTCGCTCTCTCTCCCTTCCAGGACCTTGCGCAGCGTAGGTGCGTGGGGCGGAGCTTCGGATCTCGCGCGGTTTTGACGTCCACGCCCCTCTTCTTCCCGCGCGGCGTCCTGGAGATGGCGTCCGATGGCGGGAAACAGCTGCAGATGGCGGGAAGACAGCAGAAGACGGCGGGAAACGGTCCAAGATGGCGTCTGATGGCGGGAATCGGCTCCGGATGGCGGGAAACGTCTCCGGACGGCGGGAAACTTCGCCACAGGTAAGTTACAAAAGTCTTTTTCAGGCATGCAGTACCCGGTGCATGCCAGGATTGGGTCTGGGGGGGTCATGCTTACCAGGATTGTGTCTGAGGGGGCCATGCATGCCAGGATTGTGTCTGAGGGGGGCATACATGCCAGTATTGGGTCTGAGAGGGACATGCATGTCAGAATTGGGACAGAGGGGGCCATGCATACCAGGATTAGGTCTGAGGGGGCATGAATGCCAGGATTGGTCCTGAGAGGCCCATGCATACCAGGATTGGATCTGAGGAGGCCATGCATGCCAGGATTCGGTCTGATGGGGCAGTGCATGCCAGAATTGGGTCTTAGGGGGAAGTGCATGCAATAATTGTGTCTGAGGTAGCCATGAATACTAGGAATGGATCTGAGGGGGTTATGCATGCCTGGATTGGCTCTGAGGGGGCCATACATAACAGAAATGGGTCTAAGGGAGCCATGCAATCCAGCATTGGGTCTAGAGGGGAATGCATGCCAGGAATGGTTCTGCAGGGGTTTTGCATGCAAGGATTAGGTCTGAGGGGGCCATGCATGCCAGGATTTGGTCTGAGGGGGCCATGTATGCCAGGATTTTGTCTGAGAAGGCTGTGAATACCGGGATTGGGTCTGACGGGGCCATGCATACCAGTATTGAGTCTGTGGGGGCCATGCATGCCACGATTGGGCCTGAGAGGCCCATGCATACCAGAAATGGGTCTGGATGGGGCTTGCATGCCAGGATAGGGTCTGAGGGGGGCATGCATGCCAGGATAGGGTCTGAGGGGGGCATGCATGCCAGGATTAGGTCTGAAGGGGCTATGCATGCCTGGATTGGCTCTGAGAGGGCCATATATAACAGGATTTGGTCTAAGGGGGCCATGCATTCCAGGATTAGGTCTACGGGGGCAATGCATGCCAGGATTGGTTCTGCGTGGGTCTTGCATGCAAGGATTAGGTCTGAGGGGGTGAGGGGGCCATGCATGCCAGGATTTGGTCTGAGGGGGCCATGCATGCCAGTATTTTGTCTGAGAAGGCCGTGAATACCAGGATTAGGTCTGACGGGGCCATGCATACCAGTATTGAGGGTGTGGGAGCCATGCATGCCAGGATTGGGCCTGAGAGGCCCATGCATACCAGGACTGGATTTGAGGAGGCGATGCCTGCCAGAATTGCGTCTGAGGGGGCCATGTATGTCAGGATTGGGTCTGAGGGGGGCGTGCATACCAAGATTGGTATTGAGGGGGACGTGCATACCAGGATTGGTTCTGAGGGGTCAATGCATGCCAAGATTGGGTCTGAGGGGGCCAAGCATGCCAGGGTTGGATCAGACGGGGCCATGAATGCCAGAATTGGGTCTGAGGGGGCCATGCGTGCCATGATTGGTCTGATTGGCCATGCATGCCAGGATTGCGTCTGAGAAGGAAGTGCATGCCAGAATTGGGTTTGAGGGAGCCATGCATATCAGGAATGGATCTGGGGGGGCTATACATGACAGGATTGCCTCTGAAGGGGCCATACATAACAGGATTGGGTCTGAGGGGGCCATGCATTCCAAGATTGGGTATGAAGGGTCCATGCACACCAGAAATGGGTCTGAGAGGGCCATGTATGCCAGGATAGGGTCTGAGGGGGGCATGCATGCCAGGATTAGGTCTGAGGGGGGGCATGCATACCAGGAATGGGTCTGGAGATGCCATGCATGCCAGAATCGGGTCTAAGGGGTTCATGCATGCCAGTATTGAGTCTGTGGGGCCATGCATGCCAGAATTGGGTTTGAGACGGTCATGCATACCACGATTGGTACTGAAGGGGCCATGCATGCCAGGATTGGGTCTGAGGGAGCCATGCATACCAGGATTGGATCTGAGAGGTCCATGCATGTCAGAATTAGGTCTGAAGGGGCCATGCATGCCAGAATTGGGTATGAGGGGGAAGTGCATGCCATAATTGGCTCTGAGGGAGCAATGCATACTAGGAATGGATTTGAGGGGGTCATGCATTCCAGGATTGGGTCTACGTGGGCAATGCATGCCAGGATTGGTTCTGCGGGGGTCTTGCATGCAAGGATTAGCTGCAATGCATGCCAGGATTTGGTCTGAGGGGGCCAGGTATGCCAGGATTTTGTCTGAGAAGGCAGTGAAGACCAGGATTGGGTCTGACGGGGCCATGCATACCAGTATTGAGTCTGTGGTGGTCATGCATGCCAGGATTGGGCTTGAGAGGACCATGCATACCAGGATTGGATCTGAGGAGGCCATGCATGCCAGGATTGCGTCTGAGGGGGCCATGTATGCCAGTATTGAGTCTGAGAGGGACATGCATGTCAGGATTGGGTCTGAGGGGGCCTTGCATACCAGGATTAGGTCTTTGGGCCATGCTTGCCAGGATTAGGTCTGAGGGGGCCATGCATGTCAAAATTGTGTCTAAGGAGGTTATGCATGCCAGGATTGGATCTGAGGGGGCCATGCATGTCAGGATTCGGACTGAGGGTGCCATTCATACCAGAATTCGGTCTGGGATTTGCATGAATACCAGTATTGGGTCTGAGGGGGGCGAGCATACCAGGATTGGTTCTGAGGGGGACGTGCATAACTAAATTGGATCAGAGGGGGCCATGAATTCCAGAATTGGGTCTGAGGGGGCCATGCATGCCATGATTGGTCTGATTGGCCATGCATGCCAGGATTGGGTCTGAGAAGGAAGTGCATGCCAGAATTGGGTCTGAGGGAGCCATGCATACCAGGATTGGCTCTGAGGGGGCCATATATAACAGTATTGGGTCTGAGGGGGCCATGTATTCCTAGATTGGATTTTTGGGGGTCATGCTTGCCCGTATTGACTCTGAGGGGGTGATGCATGCCAGAATTTGGTCTGAATGGGCCATGCATATCAGGAATGGGTCAGGGGGGCCATGTATGTCAGGATAGGGTCTTATTGGGTCAAGCATGCCAGTATTGAGTCTGTGGGGGCCATGCATGCCAGTATTGGGTCTGAGAGAACCATGATTGTCAGGATTGGGTCTGAGGGGGCCATGGATACCAGGATTGGGTCTGAGTGGGCCACGGATACCAGGATTGGGTCTGAGTGGGCCATGCATACCAGGATCGGGTCTGTTAGGTGAATGTATAACAGTATTGGGTCTGAAGGGGCCATACGTACCAGGATTGGCTCTAGGAGGTGCATGCTTATCAGTATTGGGTCTGAGGGCTCCATGCATACCAGGATTGGGTCTGAGAGGGCCATGGTTGCCAGTATTGGGTCTTAGGGTGCCATGCATGTCAGGATTGGGTCTGAGGGGGGCCATGCATGCCAGGATTGGACCTAAGGGGGCCATACATGCCAGGATTTGGTCTTAAGGTGCCATGCATACCAGGATTGGATCCGGGAGGTGCTTGCATACCAGTGTTGAGTATGAGGGGGTCATGCATTCCAGGATTGGTTCTGGGAGGGCCAGGCAAGCCAGGATTGCATCCGAGGGAGCCATGCATACCAGGATTGGTACTGAGCTGGCCATGCATGCCAGGATTGGGTCTGAGGGAGCCAAGCATACCAGGAATGGATCTGATGGGGTTATGCATGCTAGGATTGGGTCTGAGGGGGCCATATATAACAGGATTGGTTCTGAGGGGGCCATGCATTCCAGGACTGGGTGTCAGGTGGCCATGCATTCCAGCATTGGGTATGAGGGGGCCATGTATGCCAGGATTGGGTTTGAGTGGAGTGCATGCCAGAATTTGGTCTGAGGGAGCCATGCATACCAGGATTGGGTCTGTTAGGTGAATGTATATCAGTATTGGGTCTGAGGGGGCCATGCATATCAGGATTGGGTCTGAAGGGGCCATGCATACCGGGATTGGGTCCAGGAGGTGCATGCTTACCAGTATTGGTTCTAAGGGGTCCATGCATACCAGGATTGGGTCTGTGAGGGCCATGAATGCCAGAATTGGGTCTAAGGGGGCCATGCATGCCATGATTGGTCTGATTGGCCATGCATGCCAGGATTGGGTCTGAGAAGGAAGTGCATGCCAGAATTGGGTCTGACGGAGCCATACATACCAGGAATGGATCTGGGGGGGCATACATGACAGGATTGGCTCTGAGGGGGCCATACATAACAGGATTGGGTCTGATGGGACCACGCATTCCAAGATTGGATTTTTGGGGGTCATGTTTGCTAGTATTGAGTCTGAGGGGGCGATGTATGCCAGAATTTGGTCTGAATGGGTTATGCATATCAGGAATGGGTCAGGGGGGCCATGCATGTCAGGATAGGGTCTGATTGGGTCAAGCATGCCAGTATTAAGTCTGTGGGGGCCATGCATGCCAGTATTGGGTCTGAGAGGGACATAATTGACAGGATTGGGTCTGAGGGAGCCAAGCATACCAGGATTAGGTGTGAGGGGACCATACATTTAAAGATTGGGTCTGAGTGGGCCATGCATACCAAGATTGGGTCTGAGTGGGTCATGCATGCCAGGATTGGGTCTGAGTGGAGTGCATGCCAGAATTTGGTCTGAGGGAGCCATGCATACCAGGATCGGGTCTGTTAGGTGAATGTATATCACTATTGGGTCTGAGGGGGCCATGCATATCAGGATTGGGTCTGAAGGGGCCATGTGTACCAGGATTGGGTCCAGGAGGTGCATGCTTACCAGTATTGGTTCTGAGGGGTCCATGCATAACAGGATTGGATCTGAGAGGGCCATGGTAGCCAGTATTGGGTCTTAGGGGGCCATGCATGCCAGAATTGTGTCTGAGGGGGCCATGCATGCCAGGATTGCGTCTGAAGGGGGCCATGCATGCCAGGATTGAACCTGAGGGGCCATGCATGCCAGGATTTGGTCTTATGGTGCCATGCATACCAGGATTGGATCCGGGATGTGCTTGCATACCAGTATTGAGTATGAGGGGCCATGCATTCCAGGATTGGGTCTGGGAGGGCCATGCATGCCAGGATTGCATCAGAGGGAGCCAAAGATGCCAGGATTGGGTCTGAGGGGCCATGCATGCCAGAATTGGATCTGAGACGGCCATGCATACCAGGATTTGTACTGAGCTGGTCAAGCATGCCAGAATTGGGTCTGAGGGAGCCAAGCATACCAGGAATGGATTTGATGGGGTCATGCATGGTAGGATTGGGTCTGAGGGGGCCATACATAACAAGATTGGTTCTGAGGGGGCCATGCATTCCAGGATTGGGTGTCAGGGGGCCATGCATTCCAGCATTGAGTATGAGGGGGCCATGCATACCAGCATTGGGTCTGAGTGGGCCATGCATGCCAGGATTGGGTCTGAGTGAAGTGCATGCCAGAATTTGGTCTGAGGGAGCCATGCATACCAGGATTGGGTCTGTTAGGTGAATGTATATCAGTATTGGGTCTGAGGGGGCCATGCATACCAGGATTGTAAGCAACCAGAAAAAAAGAAGAAGACAAAAGGAGTCCACATTACTATAGAAAAGTATATCACTATTTATTGATAATAAAAGATCAGACATATAGAAAAATTCAGTGCAGCAACACTAATAGGCATTAAAATCCACAAACCCTCTCCGCATGTAAAGCCAATACACGACCCAAAGTATAGATATCCCACTATATCATGTCCATACCGTCGCCACACATTGAAAAAAACATGTAGTTTCGAAATGGAACATGTATATCTATGGAAATGCGAAATGCCCTCACCGTCCCGTTAGACATATATATGTGTTTCACATGACCTGCATCACATCAAATGACCCAATGATTATCCAGAGTATCCGATCAATATTTGCAGAGTGTAGCCTGTATACAACCCCGTATGGATATATATAATCACCTCATCATCCAACTCATATTGGGCATATATATCACATCACCTATATCTTATAGGGGATATACAGAGCAATTTAATGTCATCATCAGATACATACCAGTATCTCAGTTTATGCACACCGTATGCCGAGGGCAAACAAATTTGTCCGGGTCCTTGTAGCAGCAGCACACGCAGAGTAGGGGCGCCCCGACGCGCGTTTCGGTGGTTCCCTTCGTCAGGGGGCCTGTTTGTACCACCTACATTCCTTGCTTATATCGGCGCCAAATGTGCCGTAAAACAGGAAGTGGCGTGTGCGTCGTCATGGGGACCAGGACGCCGGCCGGCGTCAGCATCACGTGACACCGCGCAGGGCTGAACAAAGTTCCGACACTGCATGTCACTGAGACCCAGAAAGCCGGCAAGCGCCCCGGTCCCCGCTGACAAGGCCACACTCCACCATCCATCCACCCACATACGCTCACCGGACACCATGCATAGAACCCCACACACACATAGAGACGGGGGAAGGGGAAGTGCCAAAGTGAGGACCACAAACAGGAGGGATAGGGCGCATATACTACAGAAATGTAACCCTGGGTTACAAGAACCCTTCACACATTATCATAGAGGGGAGGGACAGTCAGGAAGTATGTATGCCCTCCATGTGTGCTTATGAACAGGGAGGGGGGAAGAGAGAGACAGCACCCGGAGACCGAGCACGGGAACGCATCCCGTACTCCAGCTTCCACAGGACGTCACCCCCACCACCCATGCACACATATGTCATCCATCATAACAAAAAGTACACCCCATCTAGATACCGATATATCAGTTTGTATGCTCCCCACCCTGAGAACATCCTATAAGGGATCTATCCTCTGGATATTTATACTGGCAAAATCATCAAAATGAATACAATAAAAATAATAATTATAAAAAATTAATATGAAAAAGAGAAGTAAATAAATAAAAATAAAAAATAATAAATGAAAGATACAAAAAATATAAAGGAATCACTATAAATATTGAAAAAATCAGACAAAGTAGATGAGAGATGATAAATAATAATAAAATAAATAATAAAAACTATAAAGTATAATAAAGTAGTATATAGATATATATATAATCATATAAATATGTATAGATGCACATACAAAATTATAAACTGTGAAAAAATAATAAATAAATAATAAATAGAAGACAAACAACAAAATATAATATATAATAAATCTTTGCCATATCCGATGTTCAGCTTTCCTAGATCCCCATATATACCATGAGCAGAAAATTCCTGGATCACACCATGAAGGATATTCTCAAATATAGTCCCAAACAACATAATGGTGGCACATCCATGTACGTATAATCCTCTTAACTCCAGTGTTTAAAAGTCCATCATAGAGTTTGTAGTCCAACATCCCTCGCCGTCTTGTCTGGGTCCAGTAAAATACCACCTCCGGAAGACAACACTCACTAAACCAAATCGCCCAGTGACAGAAAGAGAGGCGACCAGCAATAGGGTGAAAAAAACCTAATCAATACAAGGAAAGAGATAAAAATCAATATATACATACTTAAAAAAGTATAATAATATTCTCATTCAGACCCTTCGGCTGCAGTGTACCCAAGGTCCAAATCCAGCGAGACTCCATTTGAGAATGAGAATATTAGTTATTCCCCCTTTATTTAAATCCCAAGTCATCTACCACAATATGAATATTCTAGTATTAGCGGCCTTATGCAACAATGGCTTTTTTAAGTATGTATATATTGATTTTTATCTCTTTCCTTGTATTGATTAGGTTTTTTTCACCCTATTGCTGGTCGCCTCTCTTTCTGTCACTGGGCGATTTGGTTTAGTGAGTGTTGTCTTCCGGAGGTGGTATTTTACTGGACCCAGACAA
The DNA here is from genome assembly GCF_046119375.1 of Phyllobates terribilis. Lineage (NCBI taxonomy): Eukaryota > Metazoa > Chordata > Amphibia > Anura > Dendrobatidae > Phyllobates > Phyllobates terribilis. The sequence goes on from NW_027362867.1 coordinate 5,463,770, forward strand.
GACGGCGAGGGATGTTGGACTACAAACTCTATGATGGACTTTTAAACACTGGAGTTAAGAGGATTATACGTACATGGATGTGCCACCATTATGTTGTTTGGGACTATATTTGAGAATATCCTTCATGGTGTGATCCAGGAATTTTCTGCTCATGGTATATATGGGGATCTAGGAAAGCTGAACATCGGATATGGCAAAGATTTATTATATATTATATTTTGTTGTTTGTCTTCTATTTATTATTTATTTATTATTTTTTCACAGTTTATAATTTTGTATGTGCATCTATACATATTTATATGATTATATATATATATCTATATACTACTTTATTATACTTTATAGTTTTTATTATTTATTTTATTATTATTTATCATCTCTCATCTACTTTGTCTGATTTTTTCAATATTTATAGTGATTCCTTTATATTTTTTGTATTTTTCATTTATTATTTTTTATTTTTTATTTTTATTTATTTACTTCTCTTTTTCATATTTATTTTTTATTATTATTATTTTTATTGTATTCATTTTGATGATTTTGCCAGTATAAATATCCAGAGGATAGATCCCTTATAGGATGTTCTCAGGGTGGGGAGCATACAAACTGATATATCGGTATCTAGATGGGGTGTACTTTTTGTTATGATGGATGACATATGTGTGCATGGGTGGTGGGGGTGACGTCCTGTGGAAGCTGGAGTACGGGATGCGTTTCCGTGCTCGGTCTCCGGGTGCTGTTTCTCTCTTCCCCCCTACCTGTTCATAAGCACACATGGAGGGCATACATACTTCCTGACTGTCCCTCCCCTCTATGATAATGTGTGAAGGGTTCTTGTAACCCAGGGTTACATTTCTGTAGTATATGCGCCCTATCCCTCCTGTTTGTGGTCCTCACTTTGGCACTTCCCCTTCCCCTTCCCCCGTCTCTATGTGTGTGTGGGGTTCTATGCATGGTGTCCGGTGAGCGTATGTGGGTGGATGGATGGTGGAGTGTGGCCTTGTCAGCGGGGAGCGGGGAGCGGGGCGCTTGCCGGCTTTCTGAGTCTCAGTGACATGCAGTGTCGGAACTTTGTTCCGCCCTGCGCGGTGTCACGTGATGCTGACGCCGGCCGGCGTCCTGGTCCCCATGACGACGCACACGCCACTTCCTGTTTTACGGCACATTTGGCGCCGATATAAGCAAGGAATGGAGGTGGTACAAACAGGCCCCCTGACGAAGGGAACCACCGAAACGCGCGTCGGGGCGCCCCTACTCTGCGTGTGCTGCTGCTACAAGGACCCGGACAAATTTGTCTGCCCTCGGCATACGGTGTGCATAAACTGAGATACTAGTATGTATCTGATGATGACATTAAATTGCTCTGTATATCCCCTATAAGATATAGGTGATGGGATATATATGCCCAATATGAGTTGGATGATGAGGTGATTATATATATCCATACGGGGTTGTATACAGGCTACACTCTGCAAATATTGATCGGATACTCTGGATAGTCATTGGGTCATTTGATGTGATGCAGGTGATGTGAAACACATATATATGTCTAACGGGACGGTGAGGGCATTTCGCATTTCCATAGATATACATGTTCCATTTCGAAACTACATGTTTCTTTCAATGTGTGGCGACGGTATGGACATGATATAGTGGGATATCTATACTTTGGGTCGTGTATTGGCTTTACATGCGGAGAGGGTTTGTGGATTTTAATGCCTATTAGTGTTGCTGCACTGAATTTTTCTATATGTCTGATCTTTTATTATCAATAAATAGTGATATACTTTTCTATAGTAATGTGGACTCCTTTTGTCGTCTTCTTTTTTTCTGGTTGCTTATGTATAAGTTTTGGCGATGGAGTCGTACGTTGTCCATAATAGGGTAGTAATAAATTGAATATATACCGAAATTGTGGATTTATACACATATATGGTGATACTTACTACCTATTCATGAATGGTGTATATTATACCAGGATTGTGTCTGAAGGGTCCATGCGTACCGGGATTGGGTCCAGGAGGTGCATGCTTACCAGTATTGGTTGTGAGGGGTCCATGCATAATAGGATTGGGTCTGAGAGGGCCATGGTTGCCAGTATTGAGTCTTAGGGGCCATGCATGCCAGAATTGGGTAAAAGGGGGCCATGCATGCCAAGATTTTGTCTGAGGGGGCCATGCATGCCAGAATTGGGTCTGAGACGGTCTTGCATACCAGGATTGGTACTGAAGGGGCCATGCATGCCATGATTGGGTCTGAGGGAGCCATGCATACCAGTATTGGGTCTGAGGGGACCATGCATGCCTGAATTGGGTCTGAGGGGGGCATGCATGCCACAATTGGGTCTGAGGGGGAAGTGCATGCCATAATTGGGTCTGAGGGAGCCATGCATACTAGGAATGGATCTGAGGGGGTCATGCATGCCTGGATTGGCTCTGAGGGGGCCATACATAAAAGGATTTTGTCTGAGGGGGCCATGTATTCCGGTATTAAGTCTACAGGGCAATGCATGCGAGGATTGGTTCTGCAGGGGTCTTGCATGCAAGAATTAGGTCTGAGGGGGCTATGCATGCCAGGATTTGGTCTAAGGGGACCATATATGCCAGGATTTTGTCTGAGAAGCCCGTGAAAACCAGGATTGGGTCTGAGGGGGTCATGCATACCAGTATTAAGTCTGTTGGGGCAATGCATGCCAGGATTAGGCCTGAGAGGCATATGCATGCCAGGATTGGATCTGAGGGGCAATGCTTGCCAATATTGGGTTTGAAGGGGCCATGCATACCAGGAATGGGTCTGGGGGGGGGCCATGCATGCCAGGATAGGGTCTGAGGGGGCCATGCATGACAGGATTAGGTCTGAGGGGGCTATGCATGCCAGGATTGGGTCTGAGAGGGCCATGCATACCAGGAATGGGTCTGGAGGGGTCATGAATGACAGAATAGGGCCTGATGGAGGCATGAATGCCAGTATTGAGTCTGTGGGGGCCATGCATGCCAGGATTGGGTTTGAGACGGTCATGCATACCACGATTGGTTCTGAAGGGGCCATGCATGCGAGGATTGCGTAAGAGGGAAACATGCATACCAGGATTGGATCTGAGGGGGCCATGCATGCCTGAATTGGGTCTGAGGGGGCCATGCATGCCAGAATTGGGTCTGAGGGAGCCATGCATACTAAGAATGGATCTGAGGGGGTCATGCATGTCTGGATTAGCTCTGAGGGGGCCATAGATAACAGGATTGGGTCTAAGGGGGCCATGCATTCCAGGATTGGTTCTGCGGGGGCCATGCTTGCCAGGATTGGGTCTGAGGTGGCCATGCATGCTAGGATTGGATCTGAGGGGGCCGTGCATGCCAGGATTCGGTCTGAGGGTGCCATTCATACCAGAATTGGGTCCGGGAGGTGCTTGAATACCAGTATTGGTCCTGAGGGGGGCATGCATACCAGGATTGATTCTGAGGGGGACGTGCATACCAGGTTTGGTTCTGCGGGGTCCATGCATGCCAATATTGAGTCTGTGGGGGCCATGCATGCCAGGATTGGTCCTGAGAGGCCATGCATACCAGGATTGGATCTGAGGGGGCCATGCATGTCATTATTGGGTCTGAGAGGGACCGGATTGTCAGGATTGGGTCTGAGGGGGCCAAGCATACCAGGATTAGGTCTGAGGGGGCCATGTATGCCAGGATTAGGTCTGAGAGAGCCATGCATGCCATGATTGGGTCTGAGGAGGCCATGCATGCCAGGATTGGGTCTGGGGGAGGCCATGCATGCCAGGATTGGACCTGAGGGGGCCATGCATGCCAGGATTCTGTCTGATGCTGCCATGCATACCAGGATTGGATCCGGGTGGTGCTTGCATACCAGTATTGGGTCTGAGGGGGCCATGCATGCCAGGATTGGGTCTGGGGGGCTATGCATGCCAGGATTGGGTCAGAGGGAGCCATAGATGCCAGTATTGGGTCTGAGGGGGCCATGCATGCCAGAATTGGGTCCAGGAGGTACATGCTTACCAGGATTGGATCTGAGGGGTCCATGCATACCAGGAATGGGTCTGAGTGGGCCATGATTGCCAGTATTGGGTCTGCGGGAGCCATGCATGCCAGAATGGAGTGTAAGGGGGGCATGCATGCCATGATTTTGTCTGAGTGGGCAATGCATGCCAGAATTGGGTCTGAGATGGTCATGCATACCAGGATTGGATCCAGGTGGTGCTTGCATACCAGTGACGCACCCCTGGGCCTTCGTCGCGTGGCATCGCGCGCACGGGAGCTTACCCGGAGCCGGATCTGTTGAGGGTTGTAGTCTCGTGGCGGTGACCCGGTCCGTGCCCAGGGAGTCAAACTGAGCGGCGATGTATTAGCGGTAGATGTTGGACGACTACGCCACCCGTTGAATGCAGCGAAGGAGCTGCCGCTGCAGGGCAGACCGCTGAGGCCGGTGGTAGGATTGTGCAGCGTGATAGTATCACCCCCAACGGGAGGGGTATGGCCTCAGGGCAGCCGACGTGGATGATGGGGGTAGCAGGAATCACTCAGAGACGATGCGGTGTAATTCAGGGTCTTTACTGGTGATAAAGATAGACCCTCCCGGAGTACTGGCTAGCGATCGGGGCCTGGTCAGTCCTTGAGCAGATGGGATCTCCCCTGGCCAGGCGGAGTTGTAGGCCTCCCAAACTGACTGTACTCTTCTGGCTACCTTGCTAGAGGCGGGTATAAGTAGCCCACGTCCCTGAGTGTACCGTGTGGTGCTCACCCGTATGGCCGGTGACTCGGGGCCTTCTAGTGGCGTCCGCTCCACGACGGCGGTGCTGGTCCCACGTGTGTGACTGTGCCTTCGGGTTTCTTGGCCAGAGGACCTGAAATCCCCTGCCGGGCGGTTTCTGCTGCTGGGTAAAGATTAGTCCCCACAGCCTCGGACTCCGGGTCCGGTGATAGCTTCTCAGTCAGGGCGAGCTCTGCGGCTGCCAGCCCCTGACTCCTTATAGCACTGCTCCCACAGAGCTCCTGATGTTCTTTTCCTAGATCTGCTTCTCTTCTCTGTCTCTACTTCTTCTCTACTCTCTAACCCTGCCTCAGCCCTAGGTTTATATAGGGGAAGTTCTTCCCCTCCCAGGACTGGGCAGGAGGTGTGGCATGCACAGGATCCCTGACCAAGAGACCTCCCACCTGCTCTCAGACATAACATTGCTGTTACTGTGGAAACCAGACCCCTGGGGTGCCACATTCCCCCCTAGTGAAATTTAGTACTCCGGGACTAAACATATTTTTAGAAAAACATAACAAGGTATAAACAATAATAATACAATAAGAAAAACACATAAAGATGGTTACGGCATGTCCGCAACCGGGTGCAGTCTTTGAAGAAAACAAAGGTGTCCATTTCACCAAAACAGGGAGACGTAACCAGGTAGGGGTCTGTCCTGCCCCGAGTCCTTAACAGTCTTTTAGTCCATTCCTGGGTTACGCTCCAACCAATTGTACAAGGATTCCCGGTAAATCCACCAAGGACTCCTAAAAATAACTAGAAACACATAATTATTTACAAGTAACAGACAGGTGACCACAAATAAAACAATTTAAACACTTCAAATCCTCCAACGTGCGGGTAACTGGCCTCTAGTGGCCCTAGTGGACCTACGGAGTTGACTGTCTGGCCCTGAACTACAGGGTGTAGGAGCTGTCAAGGGTAAACTGGGCAGCTGTCTATGGGCTCTTTGGCTCACTAGGGGTACGGCAGGCTCACTATGAGCAGAGGGTTGATCCTCCTGTTCTGCTTGTGTGGAGTCTGCTGCCTCCTGGACCGGCTGCTCTTCCAGCTCTACCTGTTGCTCCGTAGGCACTTGGGATGCTGGTTGGAGGAACGTGAGGACGGGTACCACAACTGCACCATTGACTTGAGTCCAGGATCGAGGGAAGTCTCCGAGCACAGTACTAACCATATCTTCCCTTTCCTCTACGGGTCGAGGGTCTTCTTGCTCTCCTTCTGGGTTCCGTAGCTGTTCGGGACACTTCTTCAGGTGATCCCGGGATACAATGGCTGTGGTTTCCCCTCCGTCTTTACTGATGGTACAAACCTTTGGGTTGTCGTGGCTTGAGGGCAGTACGGTGTACGGGTCCTTCTCCCACTGGTCGTCCAACTTGTGGAGCCGTCTCTTCCTCTTCAAGACCTGCTCTCCGGGTACCAGGGGAACAGCGGGAGCATACTGGTTGTAATTTTTCTCTTGTCTTTCCCTAGCGAGACAGAGACTTCGCTCCACGCTCTCCTGTACTTTCCGGTACTGCTGCTGCCTCTCTGTGTCCCAGTCTGCTTCCAGTGAAGTGTCCTCGGGTGTCAGGACTCCCATCTCCAGGTCAACAGGTAGCTTACCAGGCCTTGCCCTCATTAGGTAAGCCGGGGTACAGTTGGTGGAACCTACAGGGATGTAGTTATATAGGTCCACCAGGTCGGGCAGCTTCTCAGGCCACAGACTGCGTTCTTCCAGGGGCAACGTTTTCAGAAGATCCATTACCACCTGGTTCATTTTCTCACAAAGTCCATTAGTTTGCGGATGATAGGGTGTCGTCCTTATCTTCCGGCAGCCATACAGATTGCAGAATTCCTGGAAGACCTCCGCTTCAAAGGCAGGTCCCTGGTCCGTCAGCACTTGGTCCGGGTACCCGTGTGGACGGCAGAAGTGCTGCTGGAAGGCTCTAGCTGCTGTTTGAGCTGTTAAGTCCTTAACGGGGACGACAACCAAGAACCGGGAGTAATGATCCACAATGGTTAACGCGTAGACGTAGCCACTTCTGCTTGGGGTCAGTTTTACATGATCCAAGGCTACCAGTTCCAACGGCTGCTTGGTGACAATGGACTGAAGGGGGGTCCTCTGGCTGGCACGGTCCTTCCTTCTTAGGTTGCACGGGCCACAGTCTCTGCACCACCTCTCGATGGTTCCCCTCATGCCTACCCAGTGGAACCGCCCGCGCAGCAGGAACTCCAGCTTCTTCCATCCGAAGTGTCCAGCCCCTTCGTGGTATGCCTCCATCACCATGGCTGCGTCTCTTCGTGGCACCACTACTTGCCAGATTAGTTCATGCGTCCGGGAGTTAACCATTCTGCGGCACAACTTCCCCTTGTAAAGGAACAGTCGACTCTTCTCAGCCCACAGTTGTTTGGCTTCCTCCGGAGCGTCTGGGTCAAGGCGGGCATCTGGCTGAGTGAGCATCTCCTTCACCAGTCGGACTGCAGGGTCACTGTCTTGCGATTCCTCCCAGTTGTAGTGAGGCAAGGGGTTAAACGTAGCGGCTTGCTTACTCCTTACCCGATGGGAATACTGGATAGTCCCATGACGGTGGAACGCGGGGAGTTCGACTTCTTCCAATCCCTCTGGATCTTCTCCTACGTCCGGTAGGTTTGGCATCCTGGACAGGGCGTCCGCGTTGGTATTGGAGCGTCCTGCCCGGTATTTGATTGTGAACTCGTAGTTGAACAGACGGGCCATCCATCTCTGCTCTAGGGCACCGAGTCTTGCCGTGTCCAGGTGTGTCAACGGGTTGTTATCCGTGTACACAGTGAACCGGGAAGAAGCGAGGTAGTGCTTAAAGCGTTCGGTGACTGCCCACACCACTGCCAGGAACTCTAGCTTAAATGAGCTGTAATTCTCAGGGTTTCTTTCGGTGGGTCGCAGTTTTCGACTGGCGTAAGCGATTACTCGTTCTTTCCCCTGCTGGATCTGGGACAGTACGGCTCCTAGCCCGATGTTACTTGCGTCGGTGTAGAGGATAAAGGGCTGGCTGTAATCAGGGCACGCCAGGATTTCATCCCCCGTGAGGGCCATCTTCAGCTGGCGGAAGGACTCTTCTTCTAACTTCTCCCATTTGAAGGGCGGCTTCTGGTTCTTGGCCTTCCGGGACTGGCCTATCAGGAGGTCCTGCATAGGAGCTGCCTTTTTGGTGAAACCGGGGATGAATCTGCGGTAATAGCCTACCAACCCGAGGAACTGCCGCACTTCCTTTACACTGGAGGGACTTGGCCATTCCTTAATTGCGGTGATCTTATCAGGGTCGGGAGCCACTCCGTCAGCGCTCACCACGTGTCCCAGGTACTGCACCTTTGGTTTTAGGAGGTGACACTTGGAGGGTTTTACCTTTAGGCCGTAGTTTGCCAGAGCTTCGAACACTTCCGCCAGGTGTTTCAGGTGGTCCTCATAAGTCTTGGAATATACGATGACATCGTCCAGGTACAACAGGACCGTCTCGAAGTTTCTGTGGCCCAGACAGCACTCCATTAATCGTTGAAAGGTTCCTGGTGCGTTACAGAGTCCGAACGGCATGCAGGTAAACTCGCTAAGTCCCATCGGGGTGGTGAATGCGGTCTTCTCCCGGTCCGCCTCTGCTACAGGAACCTGCCAGTACCCGCTAGTGAGATCCAAGGTAGAGAAGAAGTTAGCAGATCTTAAAGCAGCCAAAGACTCCTCTATCCTTGGTAAGGGGTACGCATCCTTGTGTGTGATACGGTTGATTTTCCGGTAATCTACACACATCCTCATGGTGTTGTCTTTCTTTTTGACTAAGACTAGTGGAGCTGCCCAGGGGCTACAGCTATCCCTGATCACCCCAGCCTCCTTCATGTCCCTAAGCATCCGCTTGGCGTGTTGGTAGTGTGCAGGGGGTACGGGTCGATACCTCTCTTTTATGGGAAGATGGTCTCCCGTGGGGATGTGGTGTTCTACCCCCTTGACTCGCCCGAAGTCTAACGGGTGTTTACTAAACACTCTCTCGTACTCTTGAACCACCCGATAGACTCCCTGTCTCTGGTGTGAGGGAGTGGAGTCAGTACCCAAATGTAGTTGCTGACACCAGTCCTCCATTGTTTCCTTAGAGCCGTTACTTTCCTCCGGGGAATATGGAGGCAAGGGTTCTACGGACTGTATGGAATTTTGATTGATGGTATACAATTTGGCTAGCGTGGCATACCGGGGCAGGTACACTTCCCTCTTCCCGATATTTATTATGCGAACGGGCACCCTCCCATGGCGTACATTGACCACCCCCCGTGCTGTCAAAATGGTGGGCCTACTGTCTGAGTAAACTGGTTCTATCATTGCCTTGTAATCTCTACCTCTCAGACCAATAGCTGCCCGGCACCAAATCATCATTTCACTTTTTGGGGGCATGGCAATAGGAAAAGGGTCACACATTCTTACGCTACCAATCTCACCACCGGAGAGTTCTATCTGTTGCCGTCACATCAGTGCCCGGATCTCTTTCTGGAGCACTCGCTGCTGGCCGGAGCTGGCGTTCTTGGCAACCTGCTGTAAAAGGAAAATCACCTCTGCAAGACAATTTTCAATTACATTAGTTCCTAGAGTTATCTTTGGGTGACTCTCGCGCTTGTCAATGTCTACAATGATCAGTCCCTGTGCCGCCAATTCGACTTTACCGATTTTAATGGTCACCTCTTTAAATCCAATCTGTGGCACGGGCTGACCATTGCTGGCGATGATACTCAAGTCGTCGTCAGGGTAGCGGGTGATATCCGAGTCATTCCAGTACTGCTTGAAGAGCACGTACGGGATAGTGGTAACCTGTGACCCGGTGTCCAGTAGGGCACTCATGGGGATGCCATCCAGTACCACGGGCAAGACTGGACGTCCTCCCACATATTTGTCGCGCCAGTTCGATGGGCCTGATGATCTTTTTCCTGGGGTTTGGCCCACTACCCCAGGTTGTGCCAGTTTAAAGGACAGTACCTTGCCATATGTCCGGGTTGATTGCAGCGGCGGCAGATGGGTTGTCCGTCCTCGTTGTATCGGTCGCTGGGTCTTCCTCTGGCCGGTGGGGTCCTCCTTGGTCGACGCCACGGGATGTCCTCCGGTCCGGATGCCAGCTGGATCTTCCCTGGAGTGGAAACCTGTAAAGACTGCACAGTTCGGGTTAGCGCGGCAGCGCTTTTAGCTAGCTCTTGGACCTGATGGTGCAGGTCTGGAGCCGGGTCATTGTTCAAAGCCTGCGCATCAGCTCCCACAGGCCCTGCCGACAAGGGTGCCGCCTCCTGGTGGTAAGTGGTAGTGGGGCGTCTGTGGGTCACAACGCCACCTGGTGCCGGTTCTCGGAGCACCCGGATGGCTCTGTCCTTGAACTGTGCAAATCCCAGATGAGGGTCCTGTAAGGCCATTGCCCGCAACTGGGTTCGGTGGGCATTGCAATATAAACCCTCTATAAATTGTTCAGTCAACAGCCTGTCCTCGTCTCCCACGCCGTCAGGGTCGGTCTGCTTAATGGCTCTCAGGGCCTCTTGTAGGTTCAGGGCATAGTCCCTTATACTCTCGTGTGCTCGCTGCTTGCACCCGTAGAATCCAAGCTTGATCTCGGCTGAGGTGCGGGTATCAAACGTGTCCCTCAGCCGGGTTAGTATCCCTGCAACAGTCCTTCCCCCAGGTGGCCAGGACTTTACCTCCCTTTGGGCTGCCCCGGTTAATTGGGCCACCAGGATGCTCACTTTTTGCTCTTCTGTGAGGGGATACACCTGGAAGAGGCTATCCAGCTTTTCTCTAAAGTCATGCAGGGTATGTGACTCCCCTGAGTACTGGGGTAGCCAGGCCGCTCCCGGGATATAGGGCATGGTGAAAGGCATGACTGCAGCAGCGGTGGCGCTGGCGGGGGTTGAGGCAGTGAAGCTCTCCTCCGTATCCGACATCTTCCTCCCCCCTAGTGGACCGTGGCCTACCTTGCGATGATCCTCTTCCGTAGGCCGCGGCTCCGCAGTGGATCGTCAGGGTTGAGGACCTTCCGTCGCGCTCCTGTGACGTCGGCGTCTGCTGGGCTCCTTCCAGGACTTTACGCAACGTCCGGACGTGAGGCGGGGCTTCAGTTCTCGCGCGCTTTCGGAGTCCACGCCCCTCTTCTTCCCGCGCGGCGTCTTCAAGATGGCGTCCAACGGCGGGAAAACTCCACGGATGGCGGGAAGAAGGCAGAAGATGGCGCCGGATGGCGGGAAAACTTCGCGGATGGCGGGAAGAAGACAGAAGATGGCGCCGGATGGCGGGAATCTTCACCACTGGTAAGTTTGAACAGTCTTTTTCAGGCACGCAGTACCCGGTGGTTGCGGGCACGAGATCCTGCCGACTACGCCAAAAGTTGACGCACCCCTGGGCCTTCGTCGCGCGGCATCGCGCGCACGGGAGCTTACCCGGAGCCGGATCTGTTGAGGGTTGTAGTCTCGTGGCGGTGACCCGGTCCGTGCCCAGGGAGTCAAACTGAGCGGCGATGTATTAGCGGTAGATGTTGGACGACTACGCCACCCGTTGAATGCAGCGAAGGAGCTGCCGCTGCAGGGCAGACCGCTGAGGCCGGTGGTAGGATTGTGCAGCGTGATAGTATCACCCCCAACGGGAGGGGTATGGCCTCAGGGCAGCCGACGTGGATGATGGGGGTAGCAGGAATCACTCAGAGACGATGCGGTGTAATTCAGGGTCTTTACTGGTGATAAAGATAGACCCTCCCGGAGTACTGGCTAGCGATCGGGGCCTGGTCAGTCCTTGAGCAGATGGGATCTCCCCTGGCCAGGCGGAGTTGTAGGCCTCCCAAACTGACTGTACTCTTCTGGCTACCTTGCTAGAGGCGGGTATAAGTAGCCCACGTCCCTGAGTGTACCGTGTGGTGCTCACCCGTATGGCCGGTGACTCGGGGCCTTCTAGTGGCGTCCGCTCCACGACGGCGGTGCTGGTCCCACGCGTGTGACCGTGCCTTCGGGTTTCTTGGCCAGAGGACCTGAAATCCCCTGCCGGGCGGTTTCTGCTGCTGGGTAAAGATTAGTCCCCACAGCCTCGAACTCTGGGTCCGGTGATAGCTTCTCAGTCAGGGCGAGCTCTGCAGCTGCCAGCCCCTGACTCCTTATAGCACTGCTCCGACAGAGCTCCTGATGTTCTTTTCCTAGATCTGCTTCTCTTCTCTGTCTCTACTTCTTCTCTACTCTCTAACCCTGCCTCAGCCCTAGGTTTATATAGGGGAAGTTCTTCCCCTCCCAGGACTGGGCAGGAGGTGTGGCATGCACAGGATCCCTGACCAAGAGACCTCCCACCTGCTCTCAGACATAACATTGCTGTTACTGTGGAAACCAGACCCCTGGGGTGCCACACCAGTATTGGGTCTGAGGGGGACATTCATGCCAGGATTGGGTCTGGGGGGCCATGCATGCCAGGATTGGGTCAGAGGGAGCCATAGATGGCAGTATTGGGTCTGAGGGGGCCATGCATGCCAGGATTTGGTCTGAGGGAGCCATGCATACCAGGATTGGATCTGAGGGGGCCATGCATGCCAGAATTGGGTCTGAAGGGGAAGTGCATGCCAGAATTGGGTCTGCGGGAGCCAAGCATACCATGAATGGATCTGAGGGGGTCGCGCATGCCAGGATAGGGTCTGAGGGGACTATACATAACATTATTGGTTCTGAGGGGGCCATGTATTCCAGCATTGGGTATGAGGGGGCCATGTATACCAGGATTGGGTCTGTTAGGTGAATGTATATCAGTATTGGGTCTGAGGGGGCCATGCATATCAGTATTGGGTCTGAAGAGGCCATGCATACCAGAATTGGGTCCAGGAGGTGTATGCTTACCAGTATTGGTTCTGAGGGGTCCATGCATACCAGGAATGGGTCTGAGTGGACCGTGATTGCCAGTATTGGGTCTGAGAGGGCCATGCATGCCAGAATGGAGTGTGCCATGATTTTGTCTGAGTGGGCCTTGCATGCCAGAATTGGGTCTGAGACGGTCATGCATACCAGGATTGGTACTGAAGGGGCCATGCATGCCAGGATTGGGTCTGATGGAGCCATGCATGCCAGGATTGGATCTGAGGGAGCCATGCATGATTGAATTGGGTCTGAGGGGGCCATGCATGCCAGAATTTGGTCTGAGGTTGAAGTGCAAGCCATAATTGGGTCTGTGGGAGCCATGCATACTAGGAATGGATCTGAGGAAGTCATGCATGCCTGGATTGGCTCTGAGGGGGCCATACATAACAGGATTGGGTCTGACGGGGACATGCATTTCAGGATTGGGTCTACAGGGGCAATGCATGCTAGGATTGGTTCTGAGGGGGTCTTGAATGCAAAGATTATGTCTAAGGGGGCCATGCATGCCAGGATTTGGCCTAAGGGGACCATGTATGCCAGGATTTTGTCTGATAAGCTCGTGAATACCAGGATTGGGTCTGAGAGGGCCATGCATACCAGTATTGAGTCTGTGGGGGCCATGCATGCCAGGATTGGGTCTGATAGGGACATGCATATTAGGATTGGATCTAAGGGGACTATGCATACCAGGATTAGGTATGAGGGGGTCATGCCTGCCAGGAGTGGGTATGGGGGGGCCATACATGCCAGGATTAGGTCTGAGGGGGCCATGCATACCAGGAAAGGGTTCGGGGGGGGCATGCATGCCAGGATTGTTTGAGAGGCCCATGCATACCAGGATTGGATCTGAGGAGGCCATGCATGCCAGGATTTGGTCTGAGGGGGCCATGTATGCCACGATTTTGTCTGAGGGGGCCATACAAGCCAGAATTGGGTCTGAGATGGTCTTGCATACCAGGATTGGTACTGAAGGGGCCATGCATGCCATGATTGGGTCTGCGGGAGCCATGCATACCACTATTGGGTCTGAGGGGGCCATGCATGCCTGAATTGGGTCTAAGGGGGGCATGCTTGCCCTAATTGGGTCTGAGGGAGCCATGCATACTAGGAATGGATCTGAGGGGGTCATGCATGCCTGAATTGGCTCTGAGGGGAGTGCATGCCAGAATTGGGTCTGAGGGAGCCATGTATACTGGGTCTATTGGGTATATTGGGTCTCTTAGGTGAATGTGTATCAGTATTGGGTCTGAGGAGGCCATGCATATCAGTATTGGGTCTGAAGAGGCCATGAATACCAGAATTGGGTCCAGGAGGTGCATGTTTAACAGGATTGGTTCTGAGGGGTCCATGCATACCAGGAATGGGTCTGAGTGGGCCATGATTTCCAGTATTGGGTCTGAGGGGGCAATGCATGCCAGAATGGAGTGTAAGGGGGCCATGCATGCCATGATTTTGTCTGAGTGGGCCATGCATGCCAGAATTGGGTCTGAGACGGTCATGCATACCAGGATTGGATCCGGGTGGTGCTTGCATACCAGTATTGGGTCTGAGGGGGCCATGCATGCCAGGATTGGATCTGGGGGGGCCATGCATGCCAGGATTGGGTCAGAGGGAGCCATAGATGCCAGTATTGGGTCTGTCGGGGCCATGCATGCCAGGATTGGGCCTGAGGGAGCCATGCATACCTGGATTGGATCTGAGGGGGCCATGCATGCCAGAATTGGGTCTGAAGGGGAAGTGCATGCCAGATTTGGGTCTGCAGGAGCCAAGCATACCATGAATGGATCTGAGGGGGTCACGCATGCCAGGATAGGGTCTGAGGGGCCATACATAACATAATTGGTTCTGTGGGGGCCATGCATACCAGGATTGGGTCTAAGTGGGCCATGCATGCGATGATTGGGTCTGAGGGGAGTGCATGCCAGAACTGGGTCTGAGGGAGCCATCTATACCAGGATTGGGTCTGTTAGGTGAATGTATATCAGTATTGGGTCTGAGGGGGCCATGCATATCAGTATTGGGTCTGAAGAGGCCATGCATACCAGTATTGGGTCTGAAGAGGCCATGCATACCAGAATTGGGTCCAGGAGGTGCATGCTCATTAGGATTAGTTCTGAGGGGTCCATGCATACCAGGAATGGGTCTGAGTGGGCCATGATTGCCAGTATTGGGTCTGAGGGGGCCATGCATGCCAGAATTGGGTGTAAGGGGGGCATGCATACCAGTATTGAGTCTGTGGGACCATGCTTGCCAGGATTGGGTTTGAGACGGTCATGCATACCAGGATTGGTACTGAAGGGGCCATGCATGCCAGGATTGGGTCTGATGGAGCCATGCATACCAGGATTGGATCTGAGGGGGCCATGCATGACTGAATTGGGTCTGAGGGGGCCATGCATGCCAGAATTGGGTCTGAGGGGGCAGTGCATGCCATAATTGGGTCTGTGAGAGCCATGCATACTAGGAATGGATCTGAGGGGGTCATGCATGCCTGGATTGGCTCTGAGGGGTCCATGCATATCAGTATTGGGTCTGAAGGGGCCATACATAACAGGATTGGGTCTGACGGGGACATGCATTCCAGGATTGGGTCTACATGGGCAATGCATGCTAGGATTGGTTCTGAGGGGGTCTTGAATGCAAAGATTATGTCTGAGGGGACCATGCATGCCAGGATTTGGGCTAAGGGGGCCATGTATGCCATGATTTTGTCTGATAAGCCCGTGAATACCAGGATTGGGTCTAAGGGGGCCATGCATACCAGTATTGAGTCTGTGGAGGCCATGCATGCCAGGATTGGGCCTGAGAGGCCCATGCATACCAGTATTGCATCTGAGGGGGTCATGCATGCCAGGATTCGGTCTGAGGGGGCCATGCATTCCAGTATTGGGTCTGATAGGGACATGCATACCAGGATTGGGTATGGTGGTGCCATGCATGCCAGGATTAGGTCTGAGGGGGCCATGCATGCCAGGATTGGATCTGAGGGGGTCATGCATACCAGGAAAGGGTTCGGGGGGCCATGAATGCGAGGATAGGGTCTGAGGGGACCATGCATGACAGTATAGAGTCTGTGGGGGCCATGCATGCCAGGATTGTTTGAGATGCCCATGCATACCAGGATTGGATCTGAGGAGGCCATCCATGTCAGGATTGGGTCTGAGGGGTCCATGCATGCCAGGATTAGGCCTGAGGGGGCCATGCATGTCAGGATTGGGTCTGAGGGGGTCATGCATGCCACATTTGGGTCAGTGGGAGCCAAGCATACCAGAATTCGGTCTGTTAGGTGAATGTATATCAGTATTGGGTGTGAGGGGGCCATGCATATCAGGGTTGGTGGGGTCTGAAGGGACCATATATAATCCTTTATCTGAAACCCATTATATTTCAAGGGTCTTGAACGCATCGCGGAGATCAACACTGGCCTACAATTTCCATTAATTCAGCGCAAGTCATTTTTTAATGTGAGACTGTGAGAGTGAGGGCCATATATGGCACATACTATCAATGTCTCACACTAAAAATTGACAAGGTTTCTGCATCTCTTGGAAGCAAAAACTCACATTTTTTCAGCAGTGTTTTTGCTGCCAAGAGATACAGAAACCATGCAGAAATTTCTGCAATCAAATACGTCTGGCATGTCACATCGCTATGTGCACACGTTGAGCATTTGACTGCAGATATTTCTGCAAGGTTTCTGCATCTCTTGGCAGCAAAAACGCGGCAAACAAGTGAGAGGAATGCTCTGTGCCTCTATGTGCATATGAGAGCCTGTAAATAAAATTTTCATGGGATGATTTGTCAGTCTATCACCAACCTCACAGGGTCACTTAGACACCTACAGGGCCACAAAGCCTCCTCTAGGGCCACTCAGCCTCCTCTAGTGCCACACAGCTTCCTCTAGTGCTGCACAGCCTCCTCTAGGGCCGCACAGTCTTCTCTAGGGCCGCACTACCTAATACGGGGTCGCACAGCCTAAAACAGGGCCACACAGACTAATACAGGGCTACATAGCTTGCTACATGGCTACACAGCCTCCTACTGGGCCACACAGGCTCCTGCAGGGCCGCGTACGGTATTACGGCATTCACTCTCACAGTCTCATACTTAGCAATATCCCGGTAGGGGTGCCTCGCTTTTTGGGGCACTGCTCCTCAGGGAAATGACGTACATACACAAGTGAGGAGTCCCTTGAAAGGGGAGAGCGAGTGATACAAAGTGCATATCTATGATTTTCGATTGAACCTTCAGAACCGGAGCAAACGGTACCAATTTTAGACATGTCTGGTACTGGAACCACTCTGACTATTAACAAGTGCCACCCCTCATTGTGTAGGTCTACTTGAGGTCTGTACGCACTGTAAGTTTGGGCCATCTTGGACCTTCACAAGCCGAGATATCAGCACTGGAAAGTGGGTAACCAATTTAGTAGACATGGGCCGCCTGGGCAGAGGGGGGTCACGGCTCTCGGAGCGCTGCTCCTCGGTACAAGGTGCCTCTCACTCAGGAGATGAAACCCTTGAAAGCTGATGGTCCAATCTACAGAACGTATATTTCAAGTTGTTTATTGGACTCACGGTTCCGGAGAAATCCAGGTTAAAGTGAGATAGGGAAACGCCATTCATTCCTCCAATTGACTTAACATGGTGCTGGGGGTACTCTCTTCCCCGAGCTACCAGAAACCGCAGGAGTGTTCAATGAAAAAGCTGCATAGTGCGTATTGAAGCCAAGAGGATTATCTAAAAAAATGTCTGTCTGTTTGCAGTCTGCTCCTTTAGTGCCTGAGATCTGCTTCCCAAATTCAGAGGAGCGTTTTCAGATGCAGATCTTTAGTGTGAGACTTTGATATTATGTGCCATATACAGCACTCACTCTCACAGTATGACCTTGGTAAAAGCTTCCATCCAGACTTTTTGATGCCGACCACCTCCGGAATTTGGATTTGCGCCTCGGCGTCCGCTCTACGGTTCATCACCTCTGCGACGGCCACGTGGCTGAGATTGAGGCTGGTATCGCGAGCGCCATGGTCTTACACCGTGCCGGATGCAACGGGAATGTCTTTGCATGAAAGACATTTTTCGGAGTCAATCTGCTATAGCCAGCTTTCACTCCAACCTTTTGACACCCGTAGCCAGCTTTCACTCCACGACTTGACCGCAAAACGATGTAATGTTCGCCAATCTGAGACTCAAGTGAGGCAGGAAGCCTTGATGCAGACGCTGTGTCGATACGACGCTGTTAAGGCTCTGAAAAGGCTCGTGAGAAATGTGTGGCTATCGGGTCCAAAAAGATGGCTTGTTGTCCAGCATTCATCTGCTTGAAATTGATCACCAGGTGGCATCTGTGCTTTAAAAATCATTCAATAATTGTTAGGATTAGTTCAGCTGCATTTCTGTAAATTGAACACCAGGTGGCATCTGTGCTTTAAAAATCATTCAATAATTGTTAGGCATAGTTCAGCTGCATTTCTGCAAATTGAACACCAGGTTACAGCTGTGCTTTAAAAATCATTCAATAATTGTTAGGCATACTTCAGCTGCATTTCTGGAAATTGAACACCAGGTGGCATCTGTGCTTTAAAAATCATTCAATAATTGTTAGGCATAGTTCAGCTGCATTTCTGGAAATTGAACACCAGGTGGCATCTGTGCTTTAAAAAATCATTCAATAATTGTTAGGCATAGTTCAGCTGCATTTCTGTAAATTAAACACCAGGTGCATCTGTGCTTTAAAAATCATTCAATAATTGTTAGGCATAGTTCAGCTGCATTTCTGCAAATTGAACACCGGATGGCATCTGTGCTTTAAAAATCATTCATTTATTGTTAGGCATAGTTCAGCTGCATTTCTTGAAATTGAACACCAGGTGGCATCTGTGCTTTAAAAATCATTCAATAATTGTTAGGCATAGTTCAGCTGCATTTCTGCAAATTGAACACCGGATGGCAGCTGTGCTTTAAAAATCATTCAATAATTGTTAGGCATAGTTCAGCTGCATTTCTGCAAATTGAACACCAGGTGGCATCTGTGCTTTAAAAATCATTCAATAATTGTTAGGATTAGTTCAGCTGCATTTCTGCAAATTTAACACCAGGTGGCATCTGTGCTTTAAAAATCATTCAATAATTGTTAGGCATAGTTCAGCTGCATTTCTTCAAATTGAACACCGGATGGCAGCTGTGCTTTAAAAATCATTCAATAATTGTTAGGCATAGTTCAGCTGCATTTCTGGAAATTGAACACTGGATGGCAGCTGTGCTTTAAAAATCATTCAATAATTGTTAGGCTTAGTTCAGCTGCATTTCTGGAAATTGAACACCAGGTGGCATCTGTGCTTTAAAAGTCATTCAATAATTGTTAGGCATAGTTCAGCTGCATTTCTGTAAATTGAACACCAGGTGGCATCTGTGCTTTAAAAATCATTCAATATTTGTTAGGCATAGTTCAGCTGTATTTCTGCAAATTGAACACCAGGTGGCATCTGTGCTTTAAAAATCATTCAATAATTGTTAGGCTGAGTTCAGCTGCATTTCTGCAAATTGAACACCAGGTGGCAGCTGTGCTTTAAAAATCATTCAATAATTGTTAGGCATAGTTCAGCTGCATTTCTTGAAATTGAACACTAGGTGGCATCTGTGCTTTAAAAAATCATTCAATAATTGTTAGGCATAGTTCAGCTGCATTTCTGCAAATTGAACACCGGATGGCATCTGTGCTTTAAAAATCATTCATTAATTGTTAGGCATAGTTCAGCTGCATTTCTGTAAATTGAACACCAGGTGGCATCTGTGCTTTAAAAATCATTCAATAATTGTTAGGCTTAGTTCAGCTGCATTTCTGCAAATTGAACACCAGGTGGCATCTGTGCTTTAAAAATCATTCATTAATTGTTAGGCATAGTTCAGCTGCATTTCTTGAAATTGAACACCAGGTGGCATCTGTGCTTTAAAAATCATTCATTAATTGTTAGGCATAGTTCAGCTGCATTTCTTGAAATTGAACACCAGGTGGCATCTGTGCTTTAAAAATCATTCAATAATTGTTAGGCATAGTTCAGCTGCATTTCTGCAAATTTAACACCCGGTGGCATCTGTGCTTTAAAAATCATTCATTAATTGTTAGGCATAGTTCAGCTGCATTTCTTGAAATTGAACACCTGGTGGCATCTGTGCTTTAAAAATCATTCAATAATTGTTAGGCATAGTTCAGCTGCATTTCTGGAAATTGAACACTGGATGGCAGCTGTGCTTTAAAAATCATTCAATAATTGTTAGGCATAGTTCAGCTGCATTTCGGCAAATTGAACACCAGGTGGCATCTGTGCTTTAAAAATCATTCAATAATTGTTAGGCATCGTTCAGCTGCATTTCTACAAATTGAACACCGGATGGCATCTGTGCTTTAAAAATCATTCAATAATTGTTAGGATTAGTTCAGCTGCATTTCTTCAAATTGAACACCAGGTGGCATCTGGGCTTTAAAAATCATTCAATAATTGTTAGGCATAGTTCAGCTGCATTTCTGGAAATTGAACACCGGATGGCAGCTGAGCTTTAAAAGTCATTCAATAATTGTTAGGCATAGTTCAGCTGCATTTCTGCAAATTGAACACCAGGTGGCAGCTGTGCTTTAAAAATCATTCAATAATTGTTAGGCATAGTTCAGCTGCATTTCTGGAAATTGAACACCAGGTGGCAGCTGTGCTTTAAAAATCATTCAATAATTGTTAGGCATAGTTCAGCTGCATTTCTGCAAATTGAACACCAGGTGGCAGCTGTGCTTTAAAAATCATTCAATAATTGTTAGGCATAGTTCAGCTGCATTTCTGGAAATTGAACACCAGGTGGCAGCTGTGCTTTAAAAATCATTCAATAATTGTTAGGCTTAGTTCAGCTGCATTTCTGCAAATTGAACACCGGATGGCAGCTGTGCTTTAAAAATCATTCAATAATTGTTAGGCTTAGTTCAGCTGCATTTCTGCAAATTGAACACCAGGTGGCATCTGTGCTTTAAAAATCATTCAATAATTGTTAGGCTTAGTTCAGCTGCATTTCTGCAAATTGAACACCGGATGGCAGCTGTGCTTTAAAAATCATTCAATAATTGTTAGGCTTAGTTCAGCTGCATTTCTGGAAATTGAACACCAGGTGGCAGCTGTGCTTTAAAAATCATTCAATAATTGTTAGGCTTAGTTCAGCTGCATTTCTGGAAATTGAACACCAGGTGGCATCTGTGCTTTAAAAGTCATTCAATAATTGTTAGGCATAGTTCAGCTGCATTTCTGCAAATTGAACACCAGGTGGCATCTGTGCTTTAAAAATCATTCAATATTTGTTAGGCATATTTCAGCTGTATTTCTGCAAATTGAACACCAGGTGGCATCTGTGCTTTAAAAATCATTCAATAATTGTTAGGCTTAGTTCAGCTGCATTTCTGTAAATTGAACACCAGGTGGCATCTGTGCTTTAAAAATCATTCAATAATTGTTAGGCTTAGTTCAGCTGCATTTCTGGAAATTGAACACCAGGTGGCATCTGTGCTTTAAAAATCATTCAATATTTGTTAGGCATAGTTCAGCTGTATTTCTGCAAATTGAACACCAGGTGGCAGCTGTGCTTTAAAAATCATTCAATAATTGTTAGGCTGAGTTCAGCTGCATTTCTTCAAATTGAACACCAGGTGGCAGCTGTGCTTTAAAAATCATTCAATAATGGTTAGGCATAGTTCAGCTGCATTTCTGGAAATTGAACACTGGATGGCAGCTGAGCTTTAAAAATCATTCAATAATTGTTAGGCATAGTTCAGCTCCATTTCTGGAAATTGAACACCAGGTGGCATCTGTGCTTTAAAATTCATTCAATAATTGTTAGACATAGTTCAGCTGCATTTCTGCAAATTGAACACCGGATGGCAGCTGTGCTTTAAAAATCATTCAATAATTGTTAGGCATAGTTCAGCTCCATTTCTGCAAATTGAACACCAGGTGGCATCTGTGCTTTAAAATTCATTCAATAATTGTTAGACATAGTTCAGCTGCATTTCTGCAAATTGAACACCGGATGGCAGCTGAGCTTTAAAAGTCATTCAATAATTGTTAGGCATAGTTCAGCTGCATTTCTGGAAATTGAACACCAGGTGGCAGCTGAGCTTTAAAAATCATTCAATAATTGTTAGGCATAGTTCAGCTGCATTTCTGCAAATTGAACACCAGGTGGCATCTGTGCTTTAAAAATCATTCAATAATTGTTAGGCTTAGTTCAGCTGCATTTCTTGAAATTGAACACCAGGTGGCATCTGTGCTTTAAAAATCATTCAATAATTGTTAGGCATAGTTCAACTGCATTTCTGGAAATTGAACACCAGGTGGCAGCTGTGCTTTAAAAATCATTCAATAATTGTTAGGCATAGTTCAGCTGCATTTCTGGAAATTCAACACCAGGTGGCATCTGTGCTTTAACCCCTTAAGCCCCGAGGGTGGTTTGCACGTTAATGACCAGGCCAATTTTTACAATTCTGACCACTGTCACTTTATGAGGTAATTACTCTGGAACGCTTCAACGGATCCCCCTGATTCTGAGATTGTTTTTTCGTGACATATTGTACTTCATGATTGTGGTAAAATTTCTTCGATATCACTTGCGTTTATTTGTGAAAAAAACGGAAATTTGGCGAAAATGTTGAAAATTTTTCAATTTTCAAAATTTTAATTTTTATGCCCTTAAATCAGAGCAATATGTCACACAAAAGAGTTAATAAATAACATTTCCCACATGTCTACTTTACATCAGCACAATTTTGGAACCAAAATTTTTTTTTGTTAGGGAGCTATAAGGGTTAAAAGTTGACCAGCGATTTCTCATTTTTCCAACAAAATTTAGAAAACCATTTTTTTAGGGACCACATCACATTTGAAGTTACTTTGAGAGGTCTATATGACAGAAAATACCCAAAAGTGACACCATTCTAAAAACTGTACCCCTCAAGGTGCTCAAAACCACATTCAAGAACTTTATTAACCCTTCAGGTGCTTCACAGGAATGTGGAAGAAAAAAATGAACATTTAACTTTTTTCACAAAAATGTTTCTTTAGACCCAATTTTTTTATTTTCACAGGGGTAACAAGAAAAAAATGGCCCAATTTCCCCTGGGCACGCAGATACCCCATATGTGGGGAAAAAACACTGTTTGGGCGCACGGCAGGGCTCGGAAGGGAAGGAGCGCCGTTTGACTATTTGATTGTAAAATTTGCTTGAATAATTAGCGGACACCATGTTGAGTTTGGAGAGCCCCTGTGTGCCCAAACATTGGAGCTCCCCTACAAGTGACCCCATTTTGGAAACTAGACCCCCCAAGGCACCTATCTAGATGCATAGTGAGCACTTGGAACCCCCAGGTGCTTCACAAATTGATTCGTAAAAATGAAAAAGTGTTTTTTTTTTTCACTTTTTCATTTTTACGAATCAATTTGTGAAGCACCTGGGGGTTCCAAGTGTTCACTATGCATCTAGATAGGTGCCTTGGGAGGTCTAGTTTCCAAAATGGGGTCACTTGTGGGGGAGCTCCAATGTTTGGGCACACAGAGGCTCTCCAAACGCAACATGGTTCCAATTTGTTAGGGGACACCATGTTGCGTTTGGAGAGCCTCTGTGTGTCTAAACATTGGAGCTCCCCCACAAGTGACCCCATTTTGGAAACTAGACCCCCCAGGGAACTTATATAGATGTGTGGTGAGCCCATTGAACCCCCAGGTGCTTCACAGAAAATCATAATGTTGACTTGTGAAAATAAAAAAAAAACATTTTTTCCACAAAAATGCAAAAAAAAATATTTTCACAAGGGTACCAGGAGAAATTGCACCCCATAAGTTGTTGTGCAATTTCTCCTGAGTACGCATATACCCCATGTGTTGGAAAAAACTACTGTTTGGGCGCATGTAAGGGCTCGGAAGGGAAGGAGTGACGCTTTTGAATGCAGACTTTGATGGAATGGTCTGCGGGCATCATGTCATGTTCTCAGAGCCCCTGATGTGCCTAAACAGTGAAATGCCTAACAAGTGCCCCCTTTTTGGTAGTTAGTTGATTTTTGAATTTTGTAATGTAGTGTTGTACATCAGTTGTGTAGGACAATCTGACGAACACTACACAACTGACGTATGACAACCTGACGAACACTACGTCAGCTGTGTAGTGTTCGTCAGGTTGTCATACGTCAGAAATTAATTCAATAGACCATCGAAGTATGGTACCTTTTGAAGCAGTCTTTCATACACAGGCCAGGTTTGTCAGGGCAGGTGTCACATTGATAAATGGTGTCCTTGCGTATTCCACTTTTATAACACACTCGGCACCTCTTTTGTGACTTTCCTTTTTTTCCGCTGTGAGGGATCTGCCCTGGGAAATGCTGGCCTGGTACAATTCTCGGTCCTTCAATTCCAGAAGTACTGGGTTCCGCTCCGCTCTGTCACCGCTGCCAAATATCAGGGCCTTGATAACTGTTTCCTGAAACTGAAGATATGACGCAGAAGTCTGGCCTGCACATTGTGACAGAAGGAAAGCATTGTGCATTGCCATCTGTACAATGTGCACGGCCAGCTTCTTGTACCACACTCTGGACTTTCTCAAAGCACTGTATGGCTGGAGGACTTGATCAGAGAGATCAACTCCCCCCATGTGTGTCACCCTACCTGGATGCCACAAGTGTAATTAAAGCTGTGTCTGAGAGCAAGGGGGAGGTTCTCTGGCCAGGGGAACATTAGCATGCAATGCCTCCTGTCTCAGGCCAGTAGGGGGAGCAGGCTGCCCCTATAAAAGCTGGTACTGGGGACAGGGTTAGAGAGAACTGGATTGCCTGTCTCAGCTTTGAGACGTGTCCCAGAGTGGAGCAGGGACAGAAAGTTGATTGCACCTAAGAGGAAGTGTGGCAGTAGGAGAGAGCCACAAGCCAGAGACAAGAGGCGAAGAGAGCCTGTCTTGGCAGAGAAAAGACTTAATTTTACCAGACTTTGGTGTCTGAGGCTGGAAGGATTCCACATCACCCAGCAGAGAACCAGCCCGCAAGGGACTGTACTTTCCTTGGCCTAAGAAGCCTGGAGGCCCTGCCACAACCGAAGGGACCAGTAAAGCCGTACAAGGCTGGGAGCAGAAAGGAACCCACGTCGCAGGCCATACAGGCGAGAAAGCACGGAAAGCTCGGAAACGTGGGCTGTTACCCTATAACAAGGAGATAGCCAGAAGGAGCGCAGAAAGCACGGTAGGCCTACACCCTCACCCTGACCAGTGCCAATTTCCCCGTTGCTCTCAGACATCCAGGTCCCCTCCTAGCTGGGACTGTTTGTGGGTCAGTTTGCCTGTTTAGTAAAGACCCTGGACTGCAACCTGTTGTCTGTGTGCTCCTTGCTCCTCCAGCACTATCAGCACTGGGACTCTCACTACCATCACTCCCACCATCCACTATACTGCCCTGGGGCCGCACTCTTCCCGTGGGGAGTCACACTACCCTAGCTGCACACCTCATCAGCCCCAGCGGTCTGCATGCAGCGGCGGTTCCTAAATGACCGCAATCCACGGGTGGCGTAGTCGGACATAATCAATATCACATAACGGACTACCACTGGCCTGACCACCCTGAGCCATGGAACCGGGTTGCCACTACTACTCCCATCGTTCCCCCTATTGCCCGGATCCGAGTGCCCCACGGCCCAGGGGGCGAGTCACATGTACTTGTTGTACCCCACTACACAGTCTGGTTTGACGACCTGTGTAGTGGAACCTCGTACAGTGCTGAGGGTGCTGCCATCACCATGTATGGTGGTCAAGAAAAGGACATCCCTTTTGTCCTTGTACTTGACCATCAACAGGTGGTCGCTACATTGGGCTCTGCTCTCACCCCTTCTGAGCAGCTGCCCAATTAGCGTCTTTGGGAGGCCTTTCTGAATTTTGCGGACAGTACCGCAGGCTGCAGTATGTCGCGCAGAGAGGGACTGGAAGAGCGGGATACTTGTATAAAAGTTATCCACGTAGAGGTGATAACCTTTATCAAGCAGTGGGTGCACCAAGTCCCACACAATTTTCCCACTCACTCCCAGAACAGGGGGGCATTCAGGGGGTTCAATCCGGGAGTCCTTCCCTTCATAAACTCTAAACTTGTGAGTGTAACCTGAGGTACTCTCACAAAGTTTATACAGCTTGATCCCGTACCTTGCCCTCTTACTGGGCAGGTACTGCCGGAATCCAAGCCGCCCCTTAAAAGAAATTAAGGACTCATCCACACAGATGTCCCTTTGGGGCACGTACACTTCACCAAACTTGTTGTTGAAGTGTTCGATGACAGGCCGAACTTTGAAAAGACGATCAAAGTTCGGGTCATCGCGTGCAGGACACCTTGCATTATCTTGGTAATGCAAGAACTTGTAGATGGCCTGAAAGCGTGTCCGGGTCATGACCATTCGGAACACTGGAGTGTTATACAAAACGTCAAAACTCCAGTATTGCCGAAGTTCGGGCTTCTTGAAGATCCCCATAAGAAGGACCAGGCCCCAAAACTTCATCATTTCTACTGCGTCTACAGGTGACCAGTTAGAAAATGATGAAGAGGGGTTTTGTTCTAAAAATTGATGAGCATACAAATTAGTTTGGCCCACCAGGAGGTTTAGAAAATCCTCAGAGAAAAAGACTTTGAAAAAGTCTATTTCTGTGAGGCCGGTGGTGTCAAACTTGATTCCTGATTCCGCTATGAAATCAGGAATCAGCGGCTCATAATTTTCAGGGGGCGAAGTCCATATAGGCTCAGTAGTGGGGGGCGCTGGAACATCTCTCCTGCGACGACGGCGGGGCGGGCCAGCAGAACCTGAGGAAGAGGAGGAAGAAGAGAAGGAGGAAGACGACGAGGAGTCGGAAAAATAAAGAAATATGGGATCCTCACCCTCACTGTCAGTGTCGGAGGCAAGAATAGCGTATGCCTCCTCCGCTGAATACTGAGTTTGGGATGAGCAGGACATTGTTTGTTATGTATGTGGTGCGTGTGTGTCAATACTTTATTGAGAGTGTGTGTGTGTCAGTACTTTATTTAGAGTGTGTGGAAAAAGGAAATACTGTATGTGGTGCAAACAGCGAGCACGAGTGTGGATTGGTGAACTATGCCACCGATCAATACTCGGCGGCTGCTGGATGTGCGCACAAATGTGTGGGGAGTGGGAAGAGGGGAATTGGGTTGGATGAGGGGAGATCAGAGATTACTTACCAAAGTCCTCTCTGTTCTTCTTTCAGGACCGGGAGCCCGGAGCAGGAGCCCGGCGCTGGTGACCGGGAGCCCGGAGCAGGAGACTGGGAGCCCGGAGCAGGAGACCAGGAGCCCGGAGCAGGAGCCCGGAGCAGGAGACCGGAGCAGGAGACCGGAGCAGGAGACCGGGAGACCGGAGCAGGAGACCGGGAGCCCGTAGCAGGAGACCGGGAGCCCGGAGCAGGAGACCGGGAGCAGGAGCCCGGAGCAGGAGCCCGGGAGCCCGGAGCAGGAGACCGGAGCAGGAGACCAGAAGCCCGGAGCAGGAGACTGGGAGCCTGGAGCAGGAGACTGGGAGCCCGGAGCAAGAGACCGGAGCAGGAGCCCGGAGCAGGAGCCGGGAGCAGGAGACCGGGAGCCCAGAGCAGGAGACCGGGAGCCCGGAGCAGGAGACCGGGAGCAGGAGCCCGGGAGCCCGGAGCAGGAGCCCGGAGCAGGAGACCAGGAGCCCGGAGCAGGAGACCAGGAGCCCGGAGCAGGAGACCAGGAGCCCGGAGCAGGAGACCGGTACTGGAGCTGCAGATCAGAAGCAAAAGAATTAACAGGGACACTGGGGTGAGGCAGATTGGGGTGGGAAGGGGGGTAAAAAGACAGGGGAGTAGGAAGAGGGGTAAAAAGACAGGGGAGTGGGAAGAGGGGGATTGGGGTGGATGAGGGGAGATCAGAGATGGACTTACCAAAGGGTCAGCAGGACTGGAACAGAAGACCCAGAGCAGGAGCCCGGGAGCCCGGAGCAGGAGCCCAGGAACCCGGTGCAGGAGACCAGGAGCCCGGCGCTGGTGACCAGGAGCCCGAAGCTGGTGACCGTGAGCCCGAAGCTGGTGACCGTGAGCCCGGCGCAGGAGCCCGGAGCAGGAGCCCGGAGCAGGAGACCAGAAGACCGGAGCTGGTGACCAGGAGCCCGGCGCTGGTGACTGGGAGCTGGAAACTCGGACCAGAGCTGGAGACCGCTGCAGGACGCAGAAAAAAAGGTAAGGGGGGGGTAAAAAGAGGGGGGAGGGCGGATTGGGGTGGATGAGGGGAGAACAGACTTACCAAAGTCTTCTCTGCAGGATCAGCAGCAGGCTCTGGAGCAGGAATCACAGCAGGTCAGGAGCAGAAGATCCAGGAGCTGGAGCAGAAGATCCAGGACGCTGGAACAGAAGATCCAGGAGCAGCGGCAGCAGCAGCGACTGGAACAGTGAGAAGATGGTCTTGTGGTGTCACAGAATATTCTATGGCACTACAAGGCCCAGCACAGACACATCAGATGTGATCGCTCTGTAGAAATCCTCACCAAGTGTGAGGGTCTGCAGGGCGGTCACAGGGTGATGATGGGGTGGTGAAAGGTGGAGGTAATCTGATTGGAGCAATCATTGATGACATCGATCGCTCCAATCAGAGTACCTGAATACAGGTGACCAGGCGGTCACAGGGAGGTGTCACCTCTCTGTGACCCCCTGTGGTGCATGTTGTGCCCCAGCCATCTGATTGGTGACACTGATTGCACCAATCAGACATGGCTGGAGCAGAGCACGCACCACAGGGGGTCACAGAGAGGTGACACTTCCCTGTGACCGCCTGGTCACCTGTATTCAGGTACTCTGATTGGAGCGATCGATGTCATCATCGATCGCTCCAATCACAGTAGTCTGGGGGCTTGAATCACATTACAGGGGGTCATGGGGCGGTGACAGGCAGGTCACGAGCCGGTCACCGCCCCATGACCGCCCTGTCACCGCGCGGTCGCGCTACGATCGGTGCGATCGATGTGATCGGCGATCGCACCGATCATAGCAGTCTGGGGCCAGGGCTGGGGTGTCCTAGCAACAGCCTAGGATCGGTGCTCTTAGGAGCACCGATCCTAGGCTGCAGATCACTGTTTCCGGCAATCACATTGCCGGAAACAGTGAGAAATTCTGTGATTGGCTGTTCAGATTTGAACAGCCAATCATAGCGATCGCTGGTGCGGGGGGCGGCGACAGCCCCCGGGATGATGACTCCATCTACCAAGAGGTAGGATGGCACCGTAACTTTAATGCTGTCACCGCGACTTAAGTCGCGGTGCCGCATTAAAGATATGACGTACTAATACGGGTCTGGCTCTTAAGTCCCAGGGCACAGACGCGTATTAGTACGTCAAATGTTATTAAGGGGTTAAAAATCATTCAATAATTGTTAGGCATAGTTCAGCTGCATTTCTGGAAATTGAACACCGGATGGCAGCTGTGCTTTAAAAATCATTCAATAATTGTTAGGCATAGTTCAGCTGCATTTCTGTAAATTGAACACCAGGTGGCAGCTGTGCTTTAAAAATCATTCAATAATTGTTAGGCATAGTTCAGCTGCATTTCTGGAAATTGAACACCAGGTGGCATCTGTGCTTTAAAAATCATTCAATAATTGTTAGGCATAGTTCAGCTGCATTTCTGGAAATTGAACACCAGGTGGCATCTGTGCTTTAAAAATCATTCAATAATTGTTAGGCTTATGCGCAGTCACTTGCTCAAAAACACTGTACGTTTTTGTCTGATCTTCACGAAAAAGGAGTGTGGGTCGAGGGCAAAACTGTGTTAGCGTTTGCATGGTCAAAACCACAAGCGTTTTTTGCACGGTGTTTTGTCAATCTGCGTAATTGTTACAAAACATCAGATTTGTGTAATATCTAAGAACACGCATATGGTAAAAAAACGCATGTGTTATTGGCACAATTTGTTTGGTATGCTCTACAAACGCTCAGACTTGCGCTAATCCCTATGTATGATTGCTCCTTCAAAAACTGTGTACGTTTTTGTCCGATTTTGACCAAAAGTGAGAGCTGGCTCTTAGAAGTCCTAGATGGTCCGATGGCCAGATATCATTCAAGAAATTGAAAGCCGGCTATTGAACATCAAAATATTGTGCTTAGCCAGCCCTCGTAAAAAAATCTACACCTACTAAGTTACATTAACCAATCGCAGCAGACTCACAATTTAGATTTAAATGAACCAATCACTGGCAAGTGCATCGCTTTAAGAGGAAGAGAGTTTTGGAGGGAAGTTGAATTTTGAGTCAGTTCTCAGGTGCTGTGGTCTACGCCGATTACAACCATGGAGTCCAGAGTAGAGATGAGCGTTGTTCTACTCGAACTGTTCGCCAATCTCAAATTCGAGCTGTTTTGGGCGGTGTTCGAGCCGTTCGGCGAACACGAACGATTTGAGAAAAATTCGGCTGTTCGAGGTTATGTTCGATAACTGTTCGTGCACCAAAATCATAACTGGATTTTTTCTCAGTAATGATGAAAATTAATGTTAATACGCAGTTTGAGTGTACAGCGGGGCGGGGGGAGGGGCAGGGGATGGATCTCTGCAGGAACAATGAAGATCTCCATTTTTTTTTCTCTTTCCCGCATTTACAGTGGGGAGGTGCAATCTGTCAGCCTATCAGCAGCGCACACACGGAGCGAAGTGCTTTTTTTCACACAAGCAAGGGCATGTGTCATTGGCAGTGTATGTCACATGTCCTTGCCCTATAAGACCAAGCCATTTTCCCCGTCGCCACCATTTTCTCACTGCTGCAGCTGCGTGTTAGACGGCACCGCTGTTGCTGTGTGCGCTATACCTTGTTAATTTCAAGCCAATTTTCGCACAAATATACAGATAGCTTGGGAGTAGGGAATAGTTGTGATTGCAGTCCTTTTAAGGACTAGGTTACAGCATTTCCTACGACTTTTATCAGGCAGGTCTGTGCTCTTAAATAGATAGGTTGGGAATAAAGACTAATTGTAATTGGAGTCCTTTTCAGGACTAGGTTACATCAGTTCCTATCAGTTTTTGCCAGGCAGGTCTGTGCCAGTGCTGTGCAAGATTTTTTCACAGCATTTGGCTAAATCTAGCAAAGCTAATCCTTTTTGGCCTATTGCAGAGTGTGTTAGTCAGTGGAGTAGCCTATCTGTGTTACAAGATATAACACCTGTGTATAGAATACCAATTTTTTTACTGCACATAGTGAAGTAAAACCTTTTGAGCATAGCATCATTCTATTAGTCCATCTATACTGACCTCCATCAGGTTGCAAATTGAATATAATTTTTTTCTGCATCTAGCTCTGAAAAAATATTTGGGCTTCTAGCAGTGTGTGGGACTTGTTCTATTAGTCCATCTATACTGACCTCCATCACGTTGCAAATTGTATATAATTTTTTTCTACATCTAGCTCTGAAAAATATTTGGCCTTCTAGCAGTGTGTGGGACTCATTGTATTAGGCCATCTATACTAAGCTCCACCAGCTTTGAAATTAATAATAATTTTTAGCTGCATCTAGCCCTGAAAATAATTTTTCTTCCCAATAGTGGTAGCAATAGAAATATGGGGCGCGCGCCTGGCTTACAAAAATATACGCTTCATAACAAAAAACACCAGCCTAGCGCATTGCATTAATAAGATGGCATCATCGTCTCTCCCAGTGCTAGGCCTACTACGCAGGCTAGCATTCCTGTGCCTAAAACACAATGTATGGGTCCGCGCTAGCCACTATGCTGAGGGGTCTAAAGCTGCTGCTAACGCTTTATAACAATTCAATCAGCAGATTTTCACAGAGCTCTTCCACAACGCCCACCCATCGGGCAACAGTTGCCCGCCTTCCCTATGGGATCTAGTGGCGAATAGTTGATGCCATTAATCAGAGCGTCAGTTGCCCCGTCGACGTGGCAAGCATACGGTAAGGCATGGGAAGAGTGGACACGACTAGTAGCAGGCAGACGGGTTGAACAATGTGAACAAGCCAGATCACAAGTCACCATAGAATTTCTCCACCAGCTAATGATGAGGGGCATATCAGGGGCGTCACCGCAGCGGTGTCTGACCGGAGTAGCATTTCACTTCCAACTACTGAATTGGGGAGATGTGACAAAGATTCATCATCAGACAATCCATAAAAGGGTGGAAAAGGAGTCAGACAAGTCAGGAGTGTAGACGTCCTGTCCCGTGTCACTAAAACTGATTTCTCACATCATATCCCTAACACCATTAACATGACACTCACAATTTGAAGCAACACTACTGTCTACTGCATTTGTGATCGCCTTCTTCGGGGCGCTATGCATAAGCGAATTAGTCCCTCAATCCAAAATTACCACCAGTGGAGGCTTATTACACCAGGACATAGTCATAGAAAATAATGCAATACGTCTACGCATACACCAATCGAAAACGGTTCCAGCGGGCAGGGGCACTTGGGTACTTCTACAACCCACAAACGGTACACTGAGTCGGGTAACAATAGTAAAATCATATCTAACCATCAGATCACAAAGTAATTTCTTCCTATCACACATTGATGGGACGCCATTATCAAGATACCAGTTCCAAGCTATATTTAATAAATGCATAACATCGGCAGGGAACCACCCCAAAGATTACGGGACACACTCATTCCGCATAGGCGCGGCCACGGAAGCAGCAAGAGCAGGACTGTCAGAAACGGAAGTTCAGAGGATAGGGAGATGGCGATCCACGTGTTTGGCGAGATACATAAGACCGGACTTGTTATCCTAATATGGTTTGTTTCTTTTACAGGTGACGCTAAGCCAACAGTGTGGGTGATAGGCTCGTATATATATTGGGCAGAAAAAAGGGCGAAAGTCCGCCCAGGCGGGAGGAAATTAGAGTTTCATAACACATATTTCAACTGGAGAGGTATTAGAGGCCTGCTATGGCCACAGGTACTAATGGAGGTAATCAAGGTAGGGAGAGAGGCAAGAGGTCCGGTCATCTTAGTTATACAGGCCGGGGGAAACAACCTAGGTCATCACAAGAGCGCATAACTAATGGCAATAATGAAACTAGACACTGAGCGCTTCAGAGAATTTTTCACAAAACTAGCTATAGTATGGTCAGAGATTGTGCCGATAGCGGTATGGCAATGTGCGCGAGACATCACGGCCATCGAACGGACAAGGCGGGTAATAAATATTCGAATGGCAAAATTTAGAAGAGACAGAGGCGGTGTAGTGGTACGACACCGACAACTGGAAGGAGATAAAGCAGGCCTCATACGGCCCGACGGTGTTCACTTAATGGATATTGAACTGGACATATTCCTGTCAGGACTCCAGGACGGACTGGAACAAGCGTTAAGAGTGATGGGTGGGGGTCAGAGTCCTGCATACGAGTACGCAGGATCCTCCGTGGCCTGGAAATAGAAAGGACAAGTTGGAGAGTTACACTTGTTGGCCAACTTGCCGGAGTGGAGACCCAGGGCATGCTGCAACAAGCTGAATTATTTTAGAAATAAAATGCCTTTCTCATGGAATGAGTATAAAGTGTTAATAAAGCTGTGACCGATCCTTACCCATCCAGTTGTAAGAGTTACATTATTGTATTGTCAAGGAAAGGGGGGCGGTAGGGGGACTGAGCGTCTGGGTTTGGTTGGGGGTCCCCACAGTCTGCCTAGGCTAGATGCATTTAAAAATTCTTATTAGATACACAGGCGGTACAGCTTGCTTCACAGCTGGGCTACTACGCCCAAAGTATTGCCTAGGCTAGATGCAGTTAAAAATTCTACACTGACTAGCAGACACTGAAGATTTGGAGCAGACCTCTGAGTAAACAGCTCTTCAGACTCAACCTTCTGTGTTACCCCAAGCCATAGTGTATGTAGTTTCTTACAGTTAAAAGGGGGGGGGAGCGACCCAACCCACCTGGAATTGACGATGCCAACGTCACGTAAGACACAGCAAGGGGACTCCAAAAAGATTCTCCATTTTTTCCCAAAATTGTGGCACAGACACCACTCAACCCTAGAACGCATACCTGGGGCCTCGCAGGCCCGCCCTGTTAATTGTTTTCTATTTTCTGCAAGATTACTTTAGTTAGAATTTTGAAACTCTAGGCATTCTTCAGGTATATAGTTGTTTGTCATTTGAGTTTGAGTTATTCCATGTTATTTGCACACGGGCCTAAAAGGCCCCAGGTATGTGAAAGTGTAGATTTTTATGGTCATGCGTTCTAGGGTTAAGTGGCATCAATTGCCCCACAGTTGCTTAAAACGGTTGGTAAGGAGATTTTACCAAATCCTCAAGCTTTTAGTCTCCCAAGGATAACACAGGGGTAGAAAAGTCCTTGCGAATCCATGATTTGTTCATCTTTATGAACGTGAGTCTGTCTACATTCTCAGTGGACAGCCGCGTGCGCTTATCTGTCAGCACACCACCAGCAGCGCTGAGCACACGTTCAGAGAGAACACTGGCTGCAGGGCATGACAAGATCTCCAAGGCTTGAGTGGCGAGCTCCAGCCAGTTTTCCAGATTAGAAGCCCAAAAAGAGCAAGGGTCCAGTGACACAGTCATGGCTTTGATGTTCACTTGGAGATACTCCTGCACCATCCTCTCTAGGCACTGACTATGTGTCAGACTTCTTGTCTCCTGTGGCCTTGCAAAGGATGGTCTAAAAAAGTGGTGAAACTGTTCCACAAAATTGCTGTTACCAGCAGATACTGTGTTACTGTTACGGTTTGAGTGATAAAGACTCGACAGTCCCACGGTTGGAAAGTTAGAACTGTGAGATTCACTACGTGCACCACTGGTGTTTTGTGGAAAAGCACATGTAAGATTCTGCAACTGCGTCTGCAGATACTCCTGCATGCGTCAATCCCTTTTTATGGCAGGAATTATTTCGGCAAATTTACTTTTGTACCGGGTATCTAAGAGTGTGGCAACCCAGTAGTCGGAATTACTTTGAATTCTGACAATCCGAGGATCATGTTGCAGGTAGTGCAGCAAGAAGGCACTCATGTGTCTTGCACATCCAGGAGGACCAAGTCCTTGTTGTGTTGGTAGCGAGGTAAGAATCATGCTTCCTTCCTCTGCCCTCTCCCCCCAACCTCACACAACAGAAATGTGATCAAGGTCTCCCTCATCTGATGAATCTTCCATGCCCATCGCCAGTTCGTCCTCCACTTCTTCCTCGGCTCCTGCACCTTCCTCAACAGTTTGGCTGCTACCATGCGCCCTGGTTAATCCCTCTCCCCCACCCTCCCATGCCTGCCGCCTTGGTGCTGCCAACCGTCTGGACCTTGGAGATGTTATCCATTCCGCATACGACTCCTCCTCTACTTCCTCCACCTCCTCTTGTCCCACCACCTGACTCTGAATTCTGTTTAATGTGTGCTCCAGCATGTAATGTAAATCACCGGAATAGTCATGCTGATAATGGCATCGTCGTCAGCACTAAACATCTTCGTCGCCATTTCAAAACTGTGCAGAAGGGTGTGTGGCGCCCCTGAGGGTTCAGTCGCCACAGAGTTACTGCATCTCACCCTGAGGTGTGGTATCTCACCCTCAGGTAAGGAAGGCGTATGGCTCGGGACCCTAACACCTGCATCCAACACATACCCGCAGTGGGGGTAGGGCGAGTTTGCTCCTAAGGGAGAGCACAGTCCCAGGTCCCTAGCTGGTGGGAGGGTCCTATGTAGTGGGTGCTTAGGGGAGCAGCTTAGGGGAGCACTTGACAAGGAGAGTATAAATAGGAAGCCATCTTAGAAAGAGCAAGCCAGTCAGAGGAGGAAAAGTGACAGGAGCAGAGGCTCGGCATGAGCTCTGCTCCGGAGGCGGGCCTAGCCTGGGAGGCCCAGGACTGAAGGAGAGAAGAGAGGAGTGGGAGCAGGAAGGCTCCAGGAACCGAAGGGACCCTAGGGCTACGGGCCGTGCAGAAGGCCACCCGTACTCCCGCTGCTACCAGGAGGTAGAGGGGTCAGGCCAGATAATGGGAACCGGTCCCTCAACTAGCGGAGAAACAGCAAGGCTCAACTAGAAACCGGAGGCTGCAGCATTTCATGTACTGCAGGCCAAAGTCCACACCAGTCTCACTAAGAAGGTAGCCACAAAGGACCCAGGGGACGGAACACAAGTCGCCCGCCAAGGCCCGAGGATACCGGATAGAAGTGTCACTGGGTGTGAGGTGCAGGGAGAAGGCCAGAGAAAGGACACACAGAAGGGGGTCCTGCTAAGTACTCCGGAGCTATCTGGGGGTGGACTGAGCCCCTCACTGAGTACGCACAGCACGACGGGTGAGATTGCTCTGGTACCTGTAATCTGGACAGCAACTGTAGCACCCTGAGGATTCGGCTGCTACAGGGGTATTGCACCTCAACCCAGAGGTGTGATATTCCACTCCCGGGTAAGGATGGAGTGTGGAACTGAGCTCGGTAGGCTGCATGCACTACACACATCCCATTTCCGAGGAGCAGACCGACGGTACTCCCACTTAGAAATGTGCAGGTACGACCGAGTCTGTTCCTGGCTGGAGTGGGAGGGGGGTGGTACATCCCAAGTAGTGTAGGGGCAGATAGGGGGAGCAGCCTGGGTAAAGTTAGGAGCTCATTGGGTGCTGGTCACCTGAGCTCACACATAGAGGGAGTATATAAGGTGGGCACCAACTAAGAACAGGGTCAGTCTGCTGTAGAGGAGGAGTGAGTCAGCCTTTTGCAAAGAGTCTGTTGGAGAGCAGAAGAGCAGAGCAGAGAAGCAGAGAAGCCTGAGCCAGAGTGAGAGAGGAGAAAAGCAAGAAAGACCCAGAGGGGGTGAAAGAAAAGGACTCTGAGACCCCAAATCCAATCCACGGGTGAAGAGTCGGCATCAGGGTACCGGAACCCAAGCTGGTGGGGGCAAAAACACACCCCAGCCAGAGACCGGAGGCCGTGGGCAGCGTCTGCCACGGCCACCCACCACATCCACCCCGAAGGCATACCACGTGGAGGGTCAGGGAACCCAAGGCCAAGGGTCTCCCA
The DNA here is from genome assembly GCF_046119375.1 of Phyllobates terribilis. NCBI lineage: Eukaryota > Metazoa > Chordata > Amphibia > Anura > Dendrobatidae > Phyllobates > Phyllobates terribilis. The sequence goes on from NW_027362867.1 coordinate 5,500,410, forward strand.
ACAGAAGGCCCGAGGGAGCTGGACCTGGGTGGATCACTAGAGGGGACGGCCAGAGAAAGGACAGAAGGAGAGCTCAGGGTCACGCTCCGGACTCGCTTGGGGGTTGGCTGGATCCAGGACCTGGTGGATGCAGCACGGCTCGGGAGGTCACTTGAAGCTGGAGTGACCGGAACATCAGCAGTGAGTAAATACCCTTAACTGCATAACCCGACTCTGTCTTCCTTTAACATCTATGCTGCACCACCACAACCCCCATTCTCTGCACCTGACCCCCTGAGGCTATACCCCACCCGTTGGGGGTTATACCATCAAAAGCTGCACCTACACCATCAGCCTCAGCGGACCCTGCTGCAGCGGCGGCCATAGTGACCGCAATACAACGGGTGGCGTAGTCGACATTAAGAACTTATTAACATCTGTAGGACTGCCACATACAACTGAGTTTGACACCCTGGGCACGGACCGGGTCACAGCCACTCGGAAGACTACAACTCCCATCTGATCTGGCTCCGGATATTCCCCCTAAAGAATATGGCCCAGGGGGCGCGTCACAACAACTGTGAGTAAAGATCTTGGGACTGCATCACACGGACTCTGTGTTCATTACTGACTCCCTGCACTACAACCACCATCATCCACCCACACTGCCCTGAAGCTACACTCTTCCTGTGGTGAGTAATAATACCAGTGCTGCAAAACCACCAGCTTCAGAAGACTGTTCCGCAGCGGCGGCCCCTTTGGCCGCACTCCACAGGTGGCGTAGTCGGACATTATAAAATCCATATATACAAATTACCCTTGGATTGACCGCCCTGGGTCACGGACCGGGTCACCGCCACAGTGACTACAACCCCCAGCGTCTACCGGCCCGGCTCAGGGTACCCCACGGCCCAGGGGGCGCGTCAACTTCATAGGTCCCTGATCTGAGACCACTCCTGCAGCGTGATTTGCCCCACCTCTGGATCTCGTTGGCCCAGGCTATACATCAGAACGTATTGCACCAGGGCTTGTCGGTGCTGCCACAGTCGCTGCAACATGTGCAGAGTTGAATTCCACCGTGTCGGCACATCGCATTTCAGCCGGTGAACTGGCAGGCCCAACGACTTCTGTAGAGATGTAAGTCGTTGAGCTGCGGGATGCGAACGGCGGAAGTGAGCACACAGCGACCGTGCCCTCTGCAGAAGGCCATCTAGTCCGGGATAGTGGGCTAAAAATTTATGGACAACCAGGTTCAACACGTGAGCCATACAAGGCACGTGTGTGACATTGCCCACGGCAAAGGGCCGCACCCAGGTTTGCAGCATTGTCGCACATGGCCTTCCCTGGTTGCAGGTCCAGTGGAGACAATCATTCATGAAACTGGGTCTCCAGAGCTGACCACAACTCCTCAGCTGTGTGACTCATATTTCCCAGACATTTCAAAGTAAACACTGATGCCGTTGAGCCCTGCTGCCAGCATAGTAAGGAGGTGTGCAGGATTCCTTCTGCGCAGTTAGAAAGCAGGTGGCATTACCAGACAGGCTTTGGGTGCAGGTGGAGGATTGAGAGGAGGTTGAGGAGGCAGAAGCAGTGGAGGAACTTCGAGATAAAGAGGATTGACGCACAACTCGTGGGGACGGTAAGACTTGGACAGCAGCCCCTTGTCCTGCTGTCACCATAGTTACCCAGTGCCCAGTCAGCGACATGTAACGCCCCTGTCCATGCCTACTCGTCCAGGTGTCTGTGGTGAAATGCACCCTGTCACACACAGAGTTTCTCAAAGAAGCGGTGATGTTGTGTGCGACATGCTGGTGGAGCGCAGGCACACCTTTCTTTGAGAAGTAGTGCCGACTGGGCATCTGGTACTGGGGCACTGCGACGGACATAAGGTATCGAAAATCCACTGTGTCCTCCCCAGGCGGAAAGGCAGCATTTCTGTAGCCAACAGCTTGCAGATGGTGAAATTCAACCTCTTAGCTTTCTCATGGCTAGGAGGAAATGGTCTTTTACTTTTCCACATCTGAGGGACCAAGGGCTGGCTGTTGTGCTTAGACGGGGTTGAGTAGGGTGTCCCCGGCAAACTGCCGGTCTGTGAGAAAGATGCAGGCGGACATGTTAGGTTGCCTTGATCCAAAGGTGGTGCTCTCGATGTCGGAGAGCGCTCAACACCAGCAGGTGTTTCCACTTCCCAATGAACTGACGACCTGCCAATCACACTGGCTGTTGCAGGTAAAGAGGTGGCAGGTCTGCGCCCCAAAACATGTGTGACTGCTGTCCCCCCTGTCACAGAGGATGAAGAGGCCGCGGATGCACAAGATGGGGCAGACGGTGGTTGGCCCAGCCTGCTAGGCCGCATTGTAGCACAGTGAGCTTCCCACTGCAACTTATGCTTCATATCCATGTGACGGTACATGCATGAAGTACTCAAACTATGGATTTTTTGGCCTCTACTTAGCTTTTGGTGACAAATATTACAGATAACATGAGTTGGGTCATCCTTATCGATCTGAATAAATGCCCAGGCTATGCAAGGCTTAGAGTCCATGCGACCTGAACAGCCACTACGACTTGTGGTCAGAGGCAGAGTTGTGGTTGAGGAAGCAGTTGTTGACGTGCTTCCAGTACTCCGTCTCTGTCCAGAAAGGCGCAACCTAACCTCATCGTCAATAGCATCTGTGATGCCCCGCTGCGCTTCGTATCACAGATCCTAGAAGAGTGTATTGATGGAATCCTCCACAAGAGGCCCCCATAAACATTCACACATCTCCACCTTCCACTTCAGACCAGCAGAGGGAGCCCGTTAGGGATATAAATAGGGAAGGTGGAGCTAGGCAGTTCAGTTCCTCTGAAGAGTTCCTGCAGTAGAGAAGCCTAAGAGAGGTCTGTCTGCAGTGGAGGTCAGTCTAGTCTAGAGAACTCAGTTAATAGTTCAGCAGTGGAGCACGAGGCTCCTGCTAGCTAGATTCAGGGAGCCCAGATAGAGCTTAAGGTGTGCCGGCGCCATAAGATCGGTGAAGCGCGGCAAGCTGCCGTTAGTGTGTATACCCTAGTGAGGGCCCGAGTAGGCCGAAGGCGAGTGGCGAGTTAGTACATAAGGGGCAGAGGAGCTTAACCAGCTCACCGCGAAGCATTTACCGGACACCGGATCCGAGCTTACCGGGATCTCTATGACCCAGTAAGGCATAACCGGAATCCCTGGAGAACTACAAGTCTCAGGATCGCTAAGGTGCTGATACGTAACAGAGCCAGGAGACGCTTAGGCCCCGCATACTGGGAGCGTGAACTCCAAGAGAAGGCCCTACCACAAGGTCAGCCAGCGCAGGACAGAGACAAAGTTAGGCCTAGCTCCAGGCAGGTCAGAAACTTACTACGCAGAGGCAAGAAACAGGAGGCCCTACACCCGCTCATTGGGGAGGATCCTGATATGCACCCTTCACCCTACAGTGCTCCGGGATGTGCCTGAATTTCCTCCAGTAAAAGGTACTGAAGTGACTACAGTGTCCGTTCCCGTTCTTGCTTTGACCCAGCTCGGTCTCACCTGTCCTGCATTCCCCCTGCATACGCTGCCCTGAGACCTAGCTCCACCTGTGGGGAGCTATACCATCGAGCTGCCTTATCACGGGCCTCAGTGGACTGCTGCAGCGCTGGTGCTTCTCACCAGATACCACAGGTGGCGTCACAAACTCTTATAAAATTAACAATTATCCACCCTTTTAAAGAGTGACCCCAGGGTCCGGGCCAGGGAGCCGACCACCGCGACATCCCCAAGGCCAGGCAAAGGCCCGGGTACTGAGTCATCCCCATCCCTCGGGCTAGTCACATCCTCCTCCACCTCCTCCGCTGACCTCATCGACTGGCTGACTGTGGGTTGACAGTAAGTGGGATCTCCAACCTTGTCATCATCACCCTGTGTGTTATCACACCCGTCGTCCTCAGAGCCAACCTCTTCCTGCCCTGACTGAAAAGTCAAGTTGTCGCTCCAATCAGGTATTTGAGTCTCATCATCGTCTTCATCATTGTCTCTTCCAACAGGAGTTACAGTTTGGGAACGAGGGTCTACATTATGCTCAGAACCTTCTTCATCTGGTCCTGGATCCGAATTATAAAGATTCTGGGCATCAGTGAAGATCATTTCCTCGTCTGGATTAACAGAAGCTCTGGAGCAGACCTCCGTTTCCAAGGCTATAGTATGAGTAAACAGCTCTGCAGACTCAACCATCTGTGTTACCCCATACTCAGATGGGCAGCTGGAGACTTGGGAGCTGTGAGGAAGCAAGTGCGATTGGGGTGACACCTCTGAGGACTGGAGTATTTGTGATGTTGAAATTGAGGTGGAGGAGAGCCCACTTGAAGGAGCACTTGATATCCGTTGAAACACCTGCTGTTTTTGTGCCTCATCTGGAATTTGTAGCGATGGGCGTGTCAGTAAGAAAGGGATCGTATCACATTGTCCACGAAAAGAAGTCGACATCTTAGTTTGGCTGGAAGATGAGCTTTCTTCTGCAGATGTTACTCCCCCCCCCACCGTGGGGGGGCTCGACCCACCAGCGGACAGGCACCAGTATTGGGAGAGGGGGGCTGGCCGTCAGGGTCCACCGCTGCTCTGGCACAAACCCGGCGACACGGAGGTGGCACGGGCAGGAACGGACTGGCCGTGTCGGCTTCTCACTTTTTTGATTTTAGAAGGGCATGACATGCCTATATCTGTGTCTCCCCCTCCTTTTACTCCTCCACCTCTTTTCTTTTCGCATGACTATATGTACTTGTCACTTTTCCATGTGTTAGTTATGTCTTCTGAGCAGTTTGTCAGCTTTTGGACACCTTTGAAGGTGTTTTCTATGTGTTTCTATGTGTTTTTGTTTGCCTGCCATTGGTTTTAACGGTGTTCGAAGGTGTTCGACGAACAGTTCGACGAACAGTTCGGCGAACACAAGGGTGTTCGACGAACCGAACCGAACTCGAACACTACGGGGGTGGCTTAACACTAATATTCACCAATTACCTTGGGTGTTTTCTTTTCTTCAACTGCATCACTGTCGTCATGGACCTTGTTCTAACCATAGGTTCGATTGGTGCTCTTCGCCTGATATAAATAACATTACATTTTCTGGGCACTTTTAGTGCTTTGATTGGACCAGGTCTGACATAACCGAGGTCTGATGTGATATCATCTAAATCATCTAAGTGTGATTCTTTGTGTATAGCATATCTGCATGTAGATCTGGATGTCCTCTATTTATCCTAAAAGTTTGGGGACTGAGGTTCCTTCGGCGATGGAGATATCTGCAATAGAACGCAGGTAATATGCCGTTCCGCATACTGTCTACAAACGGCCGCTTCTGAGAGCACTTTCCCCGGTTATTGGGCTAAGGCTCCTCGGAAGAACGAGTCATTGTCCCTAACTTCACAAGCTATGTAGAGGACTTTCAGGGCTACGAGAGCTACTTTGCAGCATTTGAATAAGATCTACAGTACCGCAGCAATCGGTACTGGAGTTTGGTCAATGCTGGTGCCCAAAGTCCTGTGTTAATATACAAGTACTGAATATCTCCAAGTAGGCCTAGATGTCCTCTATTTACCTTCAAAGTTTGGGGACAGAAGCTCCTTTTGCAGCAGATAAATAGATATAATTTGTAATTGTATCATTGATTTAATTATATACCCACCTTTGAGTCCGAATATTTAAACTTGAGTCACCGAGGTCATCCCTTTCACCCTGGGCACTGTAGTCTTCGGCTTCCTGGACCCTTTGCTCCTCTTCTCCATTGATCCCTTCTACTTCTCTTCAGGGGAGATAGAAAACAGAATATTAAATTTTGTCAACAGTTTGTTGAAATAGGAGATCATAAATGCTTAGCAATAAGTTACCTTGAACTGCTGGGTTGGGATTCATTTTCTGGTGCTCTCCCTGCTGCCGAGACCAGTGTGTACGCTTCACAGAGGTCCCCTAAAGTTCTCTCTCTGTAGTTTCTCTCTGCTGTCATGTTGGAATCACTGAGGTATTTAGAAAAAAGATACCGCTCTTTTTCTGGTAAATTATACACGGTCCATGTCTGGCAAGTTTTTCTGGCCACCTGACTGGAGATGTGTTTAATTTTATGCCTAGATAGGAATAGAGTAGATTAGAAATACATTACACAACATCTAAAATGCAAGATTTTTGACTTTTAAGACTTACTTCTTCTGGTAGTGGTCAAGGTCGTTGGATACATTATGAATCCATCTTCCTGTAGTCGATACAAAGAATGTATCTGGACTGTCTTGTGTGGCCAGCAATGATCTCACTTTTTCAAAGTAGACATTAAATCACTGTAAAAAAAATATATAAATTCATATATTATATATACCCATATTATATATATACAGTACAGACCAAAATTTTGGACACATCTTCTCATTTAAAGATTTTTCTGTATTTTCATGACTTTGAAAATTGTACATTCACACTGAAGGCATCAAAACTATGAATTAACACATGTGGAATTACAGTGGTGGCCAAAAGTATTGGCACCCCTGCAATTCTATCAGATAATACTCAGTTTCTTCCTGAAAATGATTGCAATCACAAATTCTTTGGTATTATTATCTTCATTTAATTTGTCTTCAATTAAAAAACACAAAAAGAATTGTCCTAAAGCCAAATTGGATACAGTTCTACAACAAACCTAAAAAAGGGGGTGGACAAAAGTATTGGCACTGTTTGAAAAATCATGTGATGCTTCTCTAATTCATGTAATTAACAGCACCTGTAACTTACCTGTGGCACCTAACAGGTGTTGGCAATAACTAAATCACACTTGCAGCCAGTTAACATGGATTAAAGTTGACTCAACCTCTGTCCTGTGTCCTTGTGTGTACCACATTGAGCATGGAGAAAAGAAAGAAGACCAAAGAACTGTCTGAGGACTTGAGAAACCAAATTGTGAGGAAGCATGAGCAATCTCAAGGCTACAAGTCCATCTCCAAAGACCTGAATGTTCCTGTGTCTTCCGTGCGCAGTGTCATCAAGAAGTTTAAAGCCCATGACACTGTGGCTAACCTCCCTAGATGTGGACGGAAAAGAAAAATTGACGAGAGATTTCAACGCAAGATTGTGCTGATGGTGGATAAAGAACCTCGACTAACATCCAAACAAGTTCAAGCTGCCCTGCAGTCCGAGGGTACAACAGTGTCAACCCGTACTATCCGTCGGCGTCTGAATGAAAAGGGACTGTATGGTAGAATACCCAGGAAGACCCCACTTCTTACCCCGAGACATAAAAAAGCCAGGCTGGAGTTTGCGAAAACTTACCTGAGAAAGCCTAAAATGTTTTGGAAGAATGTTCTCTGGTCAGATGAGACAAAAGTAGAGCTTTTTGGGAAAAAGCATCAACATAGAGTGTACACGAAAAAAAAGAGGCATTCAAAGAAAAGAACATGGCCCCTACAGTCAAACATGGCGGAGGTTCCCTGATGTTTTGGGGTTGCTTTGCTGCCTCTGGCACTGGACTGCTTGACCGTGTGCATGGCATTATGAAGTCTGAAGACTAACAACAAATTTTGCAGCATAATGTAGGGCCCAGTGTGAGAAAGCTGGGTCTCCCTCAGAGGTCATGGGTCTTCCAGCAGGACAATGACCCAAAACACACTTCCAAAAGCACTATAAAATGGTTTGAGAGAAAGCACTGGAGACTTCTAAGGTGGCCAGCAATGAGTCCAGACCTGAATCCCATAGAACACCTGTGGAGAGATCTCAAAATGGCAGTTTGGAGAAGGCACCCTTCAAATATCAGGGACCTGGAGCAGTTTGCCAAAGAAGAATGGTCTACAATTCCAGCAGAGCATTGTAAGAAACTCATTGATGGTTACGGGAAGCGGTTGTTCGCAGTTATTTTGGCTAAAGGTTGTGCAACCAAGTATTAGGCTGAGGGTGTCAATACTTTAGTCTGGCCCATTTTTGGAGTTTTGTGTGAAATGATCAATGATTTGATTTTTGCTTCATTCTCTTTTGTGTTTTTTCCTTGCAAGCAAATTAAATGAAGATAATAAGACCAAAGAATTTGTGATTGCAATCATTTTCAGGAAGAAACTGAGTATTATCTGACAGAATTGCAGGGGTGCCAATACTTTTGGCCACCACTGTATATACTTAACAAAAAAGTGTGAAACAACTGAAAATATGTCTTATATTCTAGGTCCTTCAAAGTAGCCACCTTTTGCTTTGATGACTGCTGTGCACACTCTTGGCATTCTCTTGATGAGCTTCTCTTGATGCCTTCAGTGTGAATGTACAATTTTCATAGTCATGAAAATACAGAAAAATCTTTAAATGAGAAGGTGTGTCCAAACTTTTGGTCTGTACTGTATATATATATATATATATGTCACCTCACACCAACCATATGTTGGAATATAAACTAAATCCACCAACCATTAAGAGTACAGGAAAATATTACCATTTCTTCTTCTTCAGTAAGCACAAAACCAGCCACTTGTTTGGCAGCAGTCTTATGGGATTTAACTCCGACAACTACCAGCTGTTCATTTTGATAGCTGTGACGCATCCTCTCTGTCCACTCAGAAACCTGTGAGTCAAGACATGTGAAAGTTAGATAGACATGTGGTTTTAAATAATAATAATGAGGAGTAGGTTGTTACTTACGGTCATATTTCTGACAACTCCTGGTCTTTGCAACTGCTTTAGTATGATGTTAGAAGGAAGACTTGCCTAGGGACATGTGCGGAGTTCCGGCGCCGGAACTGCCAGGGTCCTGGCCAGTGTTGCCAGGGGACGGGATTAAGAGTGCACGGGGGACTTCCTGGACAGTGCTGGGGGACAGAGGGGAGGGACGGAAGAGAGGAAGTCAGGTGTCTGGGCTCGCGCGAAAGAGACAGTTGGTTGTGGAGAGCAGACCGGCAGTTGGGGAGAAACAGTCTGACCTGCCGACAACGAGAGAGAGACATGCTGCCCTGTCCTCGGTGAAATAGAGACATGCTGACCAATCTGTGGTGATGGACGAACGGGTGACACAGCTTGCTGCAAAACAAGGGGCGAGCGGTCTGTACCGGGCCTACAGAAAGTGATCGTTCAGTTACCTGCATCACCACAGTTTTCCAGACATCTGACGGTGACCTACGGGTAAGGACACACTCGGGATTAGTGATCCTAATGCAGTTTGTTGTACGTCGGAGGAACGTGCTACGGCTCTTAAAGGAGTCGTGACCGCTGTTGTGTGGTCAAAAGGACTGGGGGCCCAGTGGGTGAGACCCGAGACCGCCCACTGCCACCAGTGTGTTAGTGTCTGAAGATGGACGTAGTTATCGCTAAAGGACAGATAAGTGCAAGCCTCCAGTAATCTACCTTCTCTTATTCAGCCTGAACTTTTGGGACTGCGCCGTATTGTTCATCCTTTCCATGTTATAGTTAAACCACAGTCGTTTATTGTCCGATTTTACTGTTTTATTGTTGTGTTACTTAAATTTACACTCCCTGCGTGGAGAAACCAAATCTTGAATTAAAGCTCTGCCATACTCTCTGTGTGCTGTGTGCGGCATCCAAGACTTTTAACAATGAGTAAGGCCTCAAGATAATAGCGTATCTCTAACTGATACTCTTTATTTTGAGATCCTTTTTGGACTTTCTTGATGGCTTGTAAGAAAACTGGCTTTGCAACGTTCAGAAGCTCCCTGTATTGCTGCGGTGTTTTGTCTGTTTTTTGCAACTCCAGGTACCTAAGAGAAAGATTAATAAATGTGATTTTTAGGTAAGGCATATTATTAAAGCATATGTGGAAAACCTGGAGGGAGGGAGAAATTACAAAACATATTAATTGTGCATACCTCTGTAAGGATAAATATTAGCTGATGATATACCTTTTGCCGACAGCCACTTTTGCAATCCTCTTGGATAATGTCTTCTGGATGTCCGCAGTCAAATTCTTGAAGTATTTCATGGCCTGGTAGAGTTTTTTATTTTGCCGTATTAAGCTGGTCGCATACAGTAGATAGTGTACAAATCTTCGGACATGCTTTAGGTAGTTGGTGACAGTTTGGTTGCACAGGCCAATGTCTTGCAGCTTTTTGAAACATAAACGGGCTTTTTCAATCCTTTTCGCAAAGTTGAGGGTCACACAGCGCTTGTTCATGAAGTATAGAAACCTTGACACATCTTCAACATTTTGTTTGTATCTTTCCAGCCTACAATGGTTTTGCAAATAATCTGAAAAACCTTTTAATATTGGATCAGACAAAGGATGACGATCATAAAAGCCTGCTTCCTGCATTTTGATCCTCTTGTCAACAGTCCAATTCTGGCTTGGAATTCTTCAAATTTGGAGGAAAGAAAAAACAGGTCAGAAACAAATTACAACTTTGAGAAAAAAACTATTTATGTATATACAGTATATATATACAGTGGCGTACCACCAATGGCAGCAGTCCATGTGGCCGCTATGGGTACTGTGAGTCAGGGGGAACCTGTGCCAGCACATTCACTGGGCCCCCACCCAGAATCTGGGCAAATGTCGGGGCCTCGACAGCTGAGGGTCCCACTCACTGTTGTCAGGGGTGGTAATCTTTTCTGTGTCCCCATGCCCGATTTCCGGGGACCACAGTGCTCTAACTGGCAGCTGCACTTTTCTGGCTGCCTGCCCTTTATACGCAGCATCCACTGCTGAATGCTGCATGCATTGAAGTTCATCTGTGGGTGGAGCTATCGCATGATGCTCTCCTGTCCCACAGATGAAGATAGGAGTCGCAGCACAAGTCAGTTTGCCCCGCCAAAGCTGTGTGCTCCCCAGATCTGTGTGTTTGTGGGGCACTTTTTTGGCATCCTGCTTTATGGCTGCAATGGAAGGGGAATATAGGGCCTTCAATTGGAGAAAAATTACTTTGTAAGGGCTGTAAAGTTGTATACAACGCTGTATATGCTATAATGTGACCCAGACGAATATTATTGCTATTGCTTTATTTATTTTATTTTTTTTGGGGGGGGGGGGCAATTACAAATTTTATTATGGGGCCCAATGATTTCTATGTACATGAAGTGCCCCCAGGGCCGTGGGGCACTCGGCAGCCGGGCCTATGGATGCCAGTAGGGGATATCACGGTGGCTGGCCCGGTCCGTGGCCCAGGGCAGTCAACCAAAAGGGGGGGGGTTATTTACAGGGGATTTGTGAAGTGTTCGTGACACCACCTGTGGAGTGCGGCTAAAGGGAGCCGCCGTTGCGGAGCAGTCCTCTGAGGCAGGTGGTAGGGCAGCTTGTGATGGTACGGCTCCCCACAGGTGGAGCGGGCCTCAGGGCAGCGTGGGTGTAATGGATGGTGGTACAGGGGAGAGACGGCCTGGACAGTTCAGGAAGAAATGACAGACACTCACGCGGGGGTGTGCTTCGGTACCTTTACTGGTGTTGGTGCAGGTATGGTCCAGGGTACTCGGTAGGCAGGGTGCACTTCTGGACTCTCCCCTCCGTGACTCTTAGCCCTGGTACTGTAGTCAGCGTTGGTCAACCTGGGACTTGTAGTCCTCATGGTGTCCGGTGATCCCTACTGGGTATGAAGGGACCTGGTAGGTGCGGACCCGGTGTCCGGTGTATATATTTCGGGGTGAGCCTGGTACGCTCCTCTTCCTCCTCAACTCCTCTCTACTTTCCTCTTTGCCGTCGGCCACACTCGGGGCCCTCACTCCTCACTCGTGCTTTAGGCCTTGGCTCGCCTAAGCACAGCAGCCAGCGTGCTGCCTCTTCACTGGTCTAAGTTCCAGCACACTATATCACTAATCTGAACTGCCTGGCTCCAACTTCCATATATATATATATGTCTCCAATGGGCTTCCTCTGCTGGTATGAGGTGGAAGGGTAGAGGTGTGTGAATGTGTGAGGACCTCTTGTGGAGAAGTCCATCCATGCACCCTACTGGATTCTGTGGCACCTGTTCACAGCAGGGCGCCACATTCCCCCCTAGTACAGTTCAGTACTCATGGACTGAAGCATTTTGTAAAAGGTTACAAACAATAACAACAATAACAAGTAGAATAACAACAATACATTTCCTTAAAGTCTCAGTGAGATCCAATAACTGGTGTCCATCTCACTGGTGAAGATGAGCAGCATGAGGGACCCGTCTGAAAACCCTCAACGTAGGCCCTGGGCATGGCTGCAGGGCATACAGTGGTGGCCAAAAGTATTGGCACCCCTGCAATTCTGTCAGATAATACTCAGTTTCTTCCTGAAAATGATTGCAATCACAAATTCTTTGGTCTTATTATCTTCATTTAATTTGCTTGCAAGGAAAAAACACAAAAGAGAATGAAGCAAATATCAAATCATTGATCATTTCACACAAAACTCCAAAAATGGGCCAGACAAAAGTATTGACACCCTCAGCCTAATACTTGGTTGCACAACCTTTAGCCAAAATAACTGCGAACAACCGCTTCCCGTAACCATTAATGAGTTTCTTACAATGCTCTGCTGGAATTGTAGACCATTCTTCTTTGGCAAACTGCTCCAGGTCCCTGATATTTGAAGGGTGCCTTCTCCAAACTGCCATTTTGATATCTCTCCACAGGTGTTCTATGGGATTCAGGTCTGGACTCATTGCTGGCCACCTTAGAAGTCTCCAGTGCTTTCTCTCAAACCATTTTATAGTGCTTTTGGAAGTGTGTTTTGGGTCATTGTCCTGCTGGAAGACCCATGACCTCTGAGGGAGACCCAGCTTTCTCACACTGGGCCCTACATTATGCTGCAAAATTTGTTGGTAGTCTTCAGACTTCATAATGCCATGCACACGGTCAAGCAGTCCAGTGCCAGAGGCAGCAAAGCAACCCCAAAACATCAGGGAACCTCCGCCATGTTTGACTGTAGGGACCATGTTCTTTTCTTTGAATGCCTCATTTTTATCCGTGTACACTCTATGTTGATGCTTTTTCCCAAAAAACTATACTTTTGTCTCATCTGACCAGAGAACATTCTTCCAAAACGTTTTAGGCTTTCTCAGGTAAGTTTTGGCAAACTCCAGCCTGGCTTTTTTATGTCTCGGGGTAATAAGTGGGGTCTTCCTGGGTATTCTACCATACAGTCCCTTTTCATTCAGATGCCGACGGATAGTATCGGTTGACATTGTTGTACCCTCGGACTGCAGGGCAGCTTGAACTTGTTTCGATGTTAGTCGAGGTTCTTTATCCACCATCCGCACAATCTTGCATTGAAATCTCTTGCCAATTTTTCTTTTCCGTCCACATCTAGGGAGGTTAGCCACAGTGCCATGGGCTTTAAACTTCTTGATGACACTGCGCACGGAAGACACAGGAACATTCAGGTCTTTGGAGATGGACTTGTAGCCTTGAGATTGCTCATGCTTCCTCACAATTTGGTTTCTCAAGTCCTCAGACAGTTCTTTGGTCTTCTTTCTTTTCTCCATGCTCAATGTGGTACACACAAGGACACAGGACAGAGGTTGAGTCAACTTTAATCCATGTTAACTGGCTGCAAGTGTGATTTAGTTATTGCCAACACCTGTTAGGTGCCACAGGTAAGTTACAGGTGCTGTTAAATACACGAATTAGAGAAGCATCACATGATTTTTCAAACAGTGCCAATACTTTTGTCCACCCCCTTTTTTAGATTTGGTGTAGAATTGTATCCAATTTGGCTTTAGGACAATTCTTTTTGTGTTTTTTCATTGAAGACAAATTAAATGAAGATAATAATACCAAAGAATTTGTGATTCAATCATTTTCAGGAAGAAACTGAGTATTATCTGATAGAATTGCAGGGGTGCCAATACTTTTGGCCACCACTGTAGGTGATCCAGGTGATGGACCACGTCTTCGGCCACGCCAAACGGGCTTTTGTTCAGTGGTCACTTAAGGGGCACTCCAGGGAGTGCAACTGTAATGCACACGCCCGGGCTGAGCGGCGTGTGCGTGTGATTCCACTGGACCGTGCCGGAGAGTGAATGCCTGGAGGGGCGTAACTAGGTATTCACCCGATCCGACCAGGGTCGCACGACGGCATACGACGCCAGTGCACCAAGCAGGAACCGAGCAGAGGGACCAGGTGCTACTCCAGGACAGACCCCGGACACGGCTGTTGACCCACACAGGGGAATACAGGAACAGGCTGGTTAGGCTGGCGCACAGACTGGTGGGTATAGGCAGGCACGACTGGTATGCAGGCAGACGGGTATGCAGGCCGGGGGGTACAGGCAAGCACAGCTAGAGTGCAGACAGGGAGGCACTAGCAGGTAGGAACACAGGCGGGATAGGACCCAGTACACACTGGGACTCAGGAACAATACAGGCAGAGGGGTACAGGCAAGCACAGGTAGAGTGCAGACAGGGAGGCACTAGCAGGTAGGGACACTGGCGGGATAGGACCCAGTACACACTGGGACTCAGGAACAGAACCACAGATGTGGCGGACAAACACAGCAGAGTGAGGCCGCCCAGAGAGGTGAGCGAGAACAGGGCAGGACAAGGCCGCCTGGAGCGGTGAGCAAGAGTAGAGCAGGACAAGTCCGCCAGGAGCGGTGAGCAAAGGATCAGAGCTGAGCGAGACTGCCGGAGCAGTGAGCAAAAGGATAAGAGCGGAGCGAGACTGCCGGAGCAGTGAGCAAAAGGGTCAGAGCGGAGCAAGGCTGCCGGAGCAGCGAGCAAAGGAGTCAGAGCAGGCTAGAACCGCCGGAGCGGTGAGCAAAGGAGTCAGAGCAGGCTAGAACCGCCGGAGCGGTGAGCAATGGAGTCAGAGCAGGCTAGAACCGCCGGAGCAGTGAGCAAAGGAGTCAGAGCAGGCTAGAACCGCCGGAGCGGTGAGCAAAGGAGTCAGAGCAGGCTAGAACCGCCGGAGCGGTGAGCAATGGAGTCAGAGCAGGCAAGAACCGCCGGAGCGGTGAGCAAAGGAGTCAGAGCAGGCTAGAACCGCCGGAGCGGTGAGCAAAGGAGTCAGAGCAGGCTAGAACCGCCGGAGCGGTGAGCAAAGGAGACAGAGCAGGCTAGAACCGCCGGAGCGGTGAGCAAAGGAGTCAGAGCAGGCTAGAACCGCCGGAGCGGTGAGCAAAGGAGTAAGAGCAGGCTAGAACCGCCGGAGCGGTGAGCAAAGGAGTCAGAGCTGGCAAGGCTGAGCAGGGGGGACAGGGCTCTGTTCACACGGAACAGACAGGAAGGGAAAGGCAGAGCCAGATACTCACAGAGTACTTGCAGAGAAGTAGCGAGTGGACCACAAACTCACAAACGGGAGTACAGAGACAACAAGCAGGAGTTAGGTGCGAGTTCAGACTCTGCAGAAAAAGGAAGGGAACGGACATAGAGGCAAAACAGGTAAAGGATAGGAGAGAGTTCAGACTGGAACTGAGTGTACGGAGGAGACCGACACTGCAGCGGAATACAGGAGCGGGTCTGGGAATACGGCCCCCAGAGAGGCAGGACAAACAGGCAAGGAGCGTGTTCAGACAGGACAGACAAGATACAGGAGCGGGTCTAGGTAATCGGCCCCTAGAAGGCGGGAGGAACAGGCTAGGAGCGTGTTCAGACAGGTCAGACAAGATACAGGAACGGGTCTAGGTAATCGGCCCCTAGAAGGCAGGAGGAACAGGCTAGGAGCGTGTTCAGACAGGCCTGGAAATACAGCCTCCAGGATAGGCAGACAAGAGAACACAGAACGGGACCTGGCACCTTCAGAGTGCAAGCACACACTGAATGAAACACTATGCTCAGGCAGGGAATGATTGGAGCTGCTGAGCTATATACCAGGTGACAGACAGCAATAGGCTGAGGACGCACAAGGGGTGTGACCCACAGCAGGTACAAAAAGCAGGAAGTGATCGGGCGCCGCCCTTAAGCAGCAGAAACAGACACAAACAGACAGCATGGAGGGAAGCCAGAGAGACATTCTGGACAGGAGATCAAGTGCGCGCTCTTGCACAGTGGGAGATGGACCACTATGCAAGGACGCCGCCAGGTATGTTACAGCAACTATTTACAGGACGGTTTTTGGGCTGCTCACAGTCCTCAGCCTACAAGTCTTTATACCCTTACGGGTAACTAAATGCACATATAAATTTCAGTTTATATAATAAACAATGACAGTAAGTAATGCACAACTGGGTAACTATTTACACTGCAGGTATTCCTAACTTATTCCTTATACCTGACAGGGACCTGGCCTTTTGCACTGCGGGTTGACCTACGTAGTACTCGGATGTTGCTGATGTCCATGTTTGCACTGTCTGCTACCCTGTCAGATCTACGTGAGGGTAAATTGTAGAACTGTCTTAACCTCTCTATGGGACTGGCAAGTCCACTGGTTACTGGTTCTACTGGCTCTGCTTCTACCGGTGATCCTTCTTCCGGGGATTCTTCCTGAGCAGGCTCTTCTGGGGCACTTACAGGTCCTACTTGCAGTGGAGAGTCTTCCGGCTGTTGGTAGAAGTGCATCACAGGTATTATTACAGCTCCATCCAGTTGAGGCCAATCTGCCGGGAAATCTCCTAAGACAGTATGGAGTACATCTTCTTTGGGTTCCTCAGTCACTACAAGAGGTACTTCTTCCTGTGGCTTCAACAGACCTGGGCACAACTTCAAATGGTCTCTTGAGACTGTTGCAACTGTCTTAACACCATCTTTACTGATTAGACAGGCTTTCCTATTGTCGAACCTGGAATCCAACACAGTGTAAGGCTCTCTTTCCCACTGGTCATCAAGCTTGTGGCTTCTTCTATTTCGCTTCAGCACAACTTCTCCAGGTGCTAAGGGTTCTGCCCGTGCACTCTTGTTGTATTGTGCTTCCTGCTTATCTCTCATCCTATTTAGACTGTCTTTGACATAGGCTTGTACTCTCTTGTACTGCTCCTGTCGGGTCGTATCCCAGTCTTCAATGGACATATCTGCTTCCGGCTCTACCACTCCAAGCTCCAGGTCCATGGGCAACTTTCCGGGTCTTGCTCTCATGAGGTACGCTGGAGTACAATTGGTGGAACTCACAGGTATGTGATTGTACAGATGTACCAGGTCAGGTAGTTTGTCTGGCCACTGATTCCTTTCTTCTAGAGGTAAAGTCTTCAGCAGGTCTATGACAATATTGTTCATCTTTTCACATAGACCATGGGTTTGAGGACAGCGTAGTCCGAATCTTCTTACACCCGTACAGATGGCAAAACTCTTTGAACAGCTTGGCTTCAAAGGCAGGGCCTTGATCTGTCAGCACCTTATCTGGGTATCCATGGGGCCTGGAGAAGTATGCTCGAAACGTCCTTGCTGCAGTTTCTGCCATTAGATCCTTGACAGGAGCCACCACCAGGAACCGGGAGCAGTGATCCACCATGGTCAGGGCATAGGAGTATCCTGACCTGCTGAGTGACAGCTTGACGTGAATCAGAGCGACGATCTCCAGGGGCTAGGTTGTCTTGATGGACTGCAAGGGTGCTTTCTGGTTGCTGTAGTCTTTCCTTCTGAGGCTACAGGGTCCACAATCCTGGCACCACCTCTCTATGGAGCTCCGCATTCCAACCCAGTAAATTCGACTCTTCAGGAGGGTTTACAGTTTCTTCCAGCCAAAGTGCCCTGCTTGATCGTGTTAGGACTTCAACACCATCTGGATGTCTATCTTGGGCACTACGATCTGCCATACCATCTCATGGGTCCTAGGATTGACATACCTCCCGCACAGCTTCTCTCTATAGATGAACAGCTGGCTTCTCTCATTCCACAGTTGCTTGGCTTGTGGAAGAGCGTCCTTCTCCAGGGAGGAACCTTCCTGGGTTATCAGTTCTTTGATATGGCTGACAACCGGGTCACTGTCCTGGGTCTCCTTCCAACTGTGATGAGGTAACGGGTTTAGTGTCTTACCGCGATACCTCCTGGAGGTGCGCTGCTCATGGACCATCCCACTTCTGTGGAAGGCAGGTAGCTCAATCTCCTCCAGATCATCCACTTCTTCTTCAGTGTCCGACTGGTGAGACATTCTGGATAGGGCATCGGCGTTGGTGTTCTTGTGGCCTGCCCGGTATTTGATGGTGAACTGATAGTTTTACAGTCGGGCCATCCAACGCTATTCCATGGCTCCCAACTTGGCTGTTTCTAGTTGCATCAAGGCGTTGTTGTGAGTATAGGCCGTAAACTTAGTGGAGGCCAGGTAGTGCTTGAATCGTTCAGTGATGGCCCAGACCAAGGCCAGGAGCTCCAACTTGAAGGAACTATAGTTTTCTGGATTCCTCTCGGTAGGATGAAGCTTCCTGCAGGCAAAGGCTATCACCTTCTCTTTGCCATACTGCTTCTGGCTTAACACAGCTCCTAGTCCCTCGTTGCTGGCATCAGTGTACAGCAGGAAAGGTTGGCTGTAGTCAGGGTAGGCCAGGATCTCTTCGCCAGTCAGGATCTCTTTGATCACTGCAAAGGACTCAGCCTGTTCTTTACCCCACTGGAAGGGGGGGTGTTTTGCCTCTGTTGGACTGTCCTACCAGGAGATCTTGCAAAGGCGCTGCCTTCTTGGTGTAGTCCTTTACAAATCTCCGGTAGTACCCGACCAGTCCCAGGAACTGACGTACCTCCTTGAGATTCTTCGGTTCTGGCCATTTCTGGATGGCTGTGACCTTCTCCGGTTCTGGCGCGCCACTCCTTCTGGAATGATGATGTGCCCCAGGTACTGAACCTTCTGTTTGAGCAGGTGGCACTTGGAAGGTTTCAATTTCATCCCATACCGGGACAATGCTTCAAATACCTCCGCCAGGTGCTTCAACTGGTCCTCATACGTCTTGGAGTACACTATCATGTTATCCAGGTATAGCAGCACGTTCTCGAAGTTATAGTGTCCCAAACAGCACTCCATCAATCTCTGGAACGTTCCAGGGGCATTGCAGAGTCCGAACGGCATACTGTTGAACTCGCAGAGTCCCATCGGGGTAGTGAAGGCCGTCTTCTCCCGGTCCTCCTCAGCAACTGCTACTTGCCAGTACCCACTAGTGAGGTCAAGGGTAGAGAAGTAATTTGCAGACTTTATGTGTTATGTGATTTACCTGTCTGTAATCTACACACATCCTCATGCTTCCATAATTTTTCCTGACCAGGACCAGGGGAGCTGCCCAGGGGCTACAGCTATCTCTTTTTACCCCTGCTCTCTTCATATCATGCAACATTTCCTTCGCTTTCTGGTAGTGTGCTGGTGGTATGGGCCTGTAACGTTCTTTGATGGCTGGATGGTCACTTGTGGGTATATGGTATTGTACCCCTTTAATCCTCCCAAAATCAAGTGGGTGTTTGCTAAATACCTGTTCGTATTCCTGGACCACCCTGTGTACACCTTGTTTTTGATGGACAGGAGTGGCGTCAGTCCCAATATGGAGCTGTTGACACCAATCCTCCAGCTGAGCTTCGGAGTCATTGTCTTCCACTGTATCTGGTGGGGTCAAGGATTCCACTGTGTGTATGGCATCATCATTCACAGTATACAACCGGGCAACAGTGGCGTATCTTGGTGATTTAACTTCGTCCTCCCCACAATTTAGGAGACATACGGGTACCCTCCCATTGCGCACATCAACCACCCCTCTGGCAGTTAAGAGTGTAGGTCTGTGCTCTGAGCTAATGGGCTACACTACCGCCAGGTAGTTCTGTCCCTTGAGACCTATTGCTGCCCTACACCAAATCAGCATTTCACTCATCGGGGGAATCACAATGGGTATCGGGTCTGTCACCCGTACATTACCAATTTCACCACCTGTTAGCTTTACCTGTTGCTGGTACAGGAGGGCTCGAATCTCTCTCTGGAGCACCTTCCTCTGCCCTGGTTTGGCAGTGTCAGCAATCTGTTGGAGCAAAAACAACACTTCTCCCAAACAGTTACCAACAATATTTGTACCAAGTATCATATACAAGTCTGTATCACCAGGGTTAGACTCCACTACAATCAGTCCTTGGTCTTTTAGTTCCGCTCTCCCCACCTTCACTGTCACGTCCTTAACCCCTACTAGGTTAAGAGGAAGGCCGTTAGAGGCATACACAGAGAGGTTCGGGGCTGGCGGGTGGAGTTCATCTACAGACCAGTACCTTTTGTAGAGATTATCAGGTATGATGGTTACCTGCGAGCCGGTGTCCAGTAACGCAGTAGTAGCTATGCCGTCCAGCACGATGGACAGGAAAGGCCTTCCTCCTACGAACCGGTGGTACCAGCTTTATGGGCCTGGTTGATTTACTCCTGGGTGTCGGCCCTCGGCCCCAGGGTTTGCTCTTTTAAAGGACAGTTCCGCGCTGTGTGGCCTTCCTTGTCAATTGTCCTAACACAACAGCGGCTCTCTGCTTGCCAGTCATAGAAAACATGTCCAGTACACTGCATATTTTTCTCTTGAATCCAGACAGGGTGTCTGGTTTGCCATTATACTGGGGAAGCCGTTTTGCTCCAGGGATATACGGCAGGGCCATGGGTATCAATGGGGTGATCACGACCCCTGCTCTTGGAGCGGCCGCTCCGGCCTGTGCAGAGCCTGGCGCAGGTTGGGCATCAGGAGCATTAACCGGTGCTCCGGCGGCATGCTGGTCGTCGGCCATGGTTGCGCCCCCCTAGTAAACCGTAGCCTACCTTCTTCACTTTTTTATCAGGTAGGCCACAGCTCAGTGGGCGACGGTCTTCTTCCAGGACCTTGCGTCGCTCGCGTCTGACATCAGAGCGTCCTCTGTACACCTTCCAGGATCTGACGTTTCCTGGTTTGACGTCAGGGGCGGGACGTGTCCTAGGCTTCGCGCGCTTCCAGCGGTTACGCCCCTCTTCTTTCCGTGCGGCGACAGGAAAATGGCGGATAATGGCGGGAAACTTTGAGAATGGTGGGAAACCTTCCCCACAGTGAGTGTTCTTTTAAGGCGCACAGAACCCAGTGGATTTTAGTTCAGGCGCACTGAACCCAGTACTTGGATTTTAGGGATAATCAGGAGGGGGCTCAAATTGGAGTTTGAATTTGAAATTGAATTTGAGCCCCCTTCTGATTATCCCTAAAATCCAAGTACTGAACGAAATTTGTTCCCAGGCGGGCAGGAAGTGGGACAACCTTCCTCCCACCTGGGGAGAACTGTCACTTAGGGGCTTTCTTATTCTCGGAGGATGGACCCCAGAACATGAATCCTCTGTTATACGGCTTCCTGTCTCTCCAGCTACTTTAGTCTCTGGGAGCTTTGCTGCGACTGTTCTTCCTCTTCCGAAAGGAGCTTTTAGCTCGGGAACATACACAGTGTGAAACCCATGTTTCTTGT
Source organism: Phyllobates terribilis (assembly GCF_046119375.1). NCBI lineage: Eukaryota > Metazoa > Chordata > Amphibia > Anura > Dendrobatidae > Phyllobates > Phyllobates terribilis. Next base: position 5,521,600 of record NW_027362867.1, read on the forward strand.
CTGCGGCCTTATCCAGGATATAATCTAAGCCCTTTCCGAACAGGAAGTCCCCCTCACAAGGGATTGAGCACAGTTTAGTCTTTGACTGTACATCCCCTGGCAAGCTCTTGAGCCATAATGCCCTACGGGCTGCATTAGAGAGATTTGCAGACCGGGCAACCAGCCTAACTGAATCTGCCGATGCATCTGCCAGGAATGCAGCCGCCCCCTGCACAAGAGGAAGGTCCAACTGAATCTTCTCCCTCGAGATATTCCCCATAATCTGGTCTTCCAACTGTTGAAGCCAGATCATCATAGACCTGGCGAGCAGGTGGCTGCCACTGCCGGTTTAAGAGCCCCTGCTGATGACTCCCAGGCCTGTTTAAGGAAAGACTCTGCCTTTTTATCAAGCGGGTCTTTTAAGGCCCCCAAATCCTCAAAGGGCAGTGTGGATTTTTTTGAGAACTTTGCGATGACCACATCAATCTTAGGGGTTTTGTCCCATCTAGCTGCATCCTCTTCTTCAAAGGGGTATCTCCGCTTAGAGGAAGAAGGCAGCTGACCCTTCCTCTCCGTTTTTTTCCATTCCCTATCTATAAGAGATTTGATTCTTTCATTAACCGGGAATGTGCGTCTCCTCTTCTGGTCTAAGCCCCCGAACATGACATCCTGAACTGTTCTGGGAGCTTTGGTATCAGTAATACCCATAGTCACTCTAATGGCCTTAACCAGTCTCTCAGTATTATCTACCGAAAAACAAGGCCTACCCCCACCATCATCATCTGAAGACTCCGATGACGATAATGAGGAGAGATCAGAGGAGGAAGGAAATTCTTTTGTAAAACGGGACTCTACTGATTCCTCTGAGTCTGAGGAAATCTGTTTCTGCTTCTTCTTCCTGCGTGAGGTTAAGCCTTTTAAAGAATCCCTGACCTCTGTTTGGATTAGATTTTTTAACTCCATAGAAAACCTGGGGGACTCCTCTGCTAGGGTTCTCTGGATACAGTCAGAGCAAAGGTTTTTGGCGTAGGAGGTGGGAAGGCTGATTTTACATAATGCACACTCCTTGTTTTTACTCTTAGCACTACACTTCTTTGGCTCCTACCCCCAAGAATGGTAGACTCCATACTAAATAAGAAGGGAGTCACTAACTGTGGTGGCCCCTCCCCGGGCCATGGCAATTGGTGAACCCCCTTCGCTGCCCCTTACTGAACAGTGATCCTGAAACCCCCGGAAGGGTCCAATGAAGCAAAAGGGACGGCTGCTACAAGCAGTCCCATGGATACATAAACACCGGGACATCCCACGTTACTTGCTTTCTTTGCTGGTCCTGGAGTCGAACGTCGCTATGGACAATTCAGGATCAGCTCAGATTGCTGAGGCCCTCCGGGCTGGGTTTGCACAGGAGGGCGAGCGCTGGTTACAGGCCCTCGTGTCGGGGCTCAGCGCTCATCCCCCTGGCCCCAGCTCTAACACCCCACATAACCCTGCCCCTGGCCCTCAACCCCTTAAGGGAACATCATATCCCCCAATCCCCTCACCCCTTGGGCCCACTCACTCACTTCATCGGGTTCAAGTTCCGTCTGGGACAGGGGGCTGCACTTCTGCCGCTGTCTGGCCCTGTCCTCCATTCTCGCCCGTCCGCCGCAGACGCACAGCTGCAGGCCTCTCATCGTGCTACACTCCCCGTCTCGGGGGGACGGGCAGCTGTTGCTTCTCGGCGGACGCATGGCACAGTGGGCAGGTGGGGCAGGTTGGCGGGCGCCCCCCGATGCTGGACGGCGGTCGGCTGCGGTGGCTCGTCGTGCAAACGCCGGGGCGGGAGAGCCGGCATCCGGGGCGGGGTGGTGGGCACGCACCGGCGTGGGGTTGGGGGGTTCCTCTCTGCGGTCGTGCGCCGCAGCGGGGGAGCGGGCGCGCGACTCGACTGGGCCGGAGAGGCATTCTGGGGGAGGGGGAGCTGAAAAACAGGAAGCGCTCGAGATGCATGTGCGGGGTGAGTGCCCGCCCCACGTGACCCCACAGGCCGCGCCCCCCAGTCCAGAATGCTGTGGGGCAGAGCAGGAGGCTGGTGCAGCGGTGAATCCTGTGACATACTGACAGCGGGCGCAGGGCTCCGCTGCACTAATAAATGAGTGCGGGCTGTCTTCTGTGTCGGCGACGGGCACAGAGGGGATTCAGGTCCCCTGCCTGCTGCCGGCGCTGGAGACAGCACAGAGCCCGTCATTCCCCACCCCACTAAACACTCCCGTCCCGCATTCTGCCGAGGGGCGCCCTGGAGAGCGGAGGTCCAGCAGGCACTCCCGCCCTCCAGAGCACTTTAGGCACAGCACCCCGCAGCCACACAGAAGAAGCTGCGGGACACACATTTATCAGTCACCTCCCCCTCAACACACAGCAAGGGCTGTGACAGAGCAGAGCTCCGGACAGGAATCCTTTGCCGGGGGCTGTGCTCTGCTTAACCCCCAAACCCCCCCCGCAGAAAAGCCTCTATTAAAAATAAAAGAAAAAGTTCCCAAAACAGAACACGTGACACTACACATCCAGGGGACATGGCTGCCCATGTAATCACCGCAGCCCATGCAGCGCCCAGTCACAGTATCAATACCCCCCGATGGACACTATGCATAGCTTAAACACTTCAGCGCCCATCCTTGCCTCCTCCATATACCCCTATAATAGCGCAGCGATGCACGCGCCTGACAGCGCTATAGCATCGCCCTCCAGCTGGCCACAAATAGCACCGCCACATCTCGGCGGGACACATGTATACTGCGCAGAACCCCACATACACCCTCAGGGACACAGAGACTCCAGGCGTACTCGCTCCAGGCGAACTCGCTGTAGTTCCTCCGACGACAGATCTACATCATTGCACACGAGTCACCGGCGAAGGAAGTGGTCATCACAAGCAAAGCGGAGATCGGCATCCCACAGGAAGGGTCACAGGTCGCGGTCCTCAAGGTGGCGCTCACCATCCTCCGCATCAGAGATGTCGGGCGCATCGTCGAGCCCCAACAGCCGCTTGCACCAATCCCGTCTTCCGGGGTGACAGAAATGATACAATGGCACCCTCCAGAGCTTACAGCCTGCACGATGCATCGATTTCACGCAGGTCTACGAGCAGAGGCATGCCTCTCACCCCGAGCGAGACTGGTGTCGGAGTCCCCCCAAATATCGGAGTCCCTCCTCCAGCCGCAGAAATGGGTGAGTGCAATATAAGTATAACTGAAATGGGAAATAGTAACACCAACTTAATAGCGGCCCTTAAGGCCATAGTCGAACAACTATCCGCGCCACCAGGCGCAATACATAATTCTACTAAAACAACTCCACCATTAGCCAGCATACACAAGGACGCATTCTTTTGTGGGATTAGCCCATTAGGCTCACACATAGATGAGGAAACCAGAATGAAAATATGGAATAATGACTATGACGCGCCCCCTGGGCCAGTGTTGTTTGGGGGATTACCCGGAGCCGGATCAGATGGGGGTTGTAGTCTCCGAGTGGCGGTGACCCGGTCCGTGCCCAGGGTGTCAAGCTCAGTGTGTGGCAGTCCTTATAGATGTTACTAGATGTTCTTTAGTGTCGACTACGCCACCCGTTGATTTGCGGTCAAAACGGCCGCCGCTGCAGAAGGGTCCGCTGAGGCTGGTGGTGTTTGTGCAGCTCTGGTAGTATAACCCCCAACGGGAGGGGTATAGCCTCAGGGGGTCAGGTGTAGAGGGTGGTGGTTGTGGTGGTGCAGTGTGGACGGTAAGAAGACTCAGAGTCGGGCTGTGCAGTTCAGGGTTTTTACTTACTGCTGTTGTGCTGGTCACTCCGGCCTTGAGTGACCGCCCGAGCCGTGCTGCGTCCACCAGGTCCTGGACTCGGCCAACCCCCAAGCAAGTCCGGAGCGTGGTCCTGAGCTCCCTTTCTCACTGTCCTTTCTACGGCCGTCCCCACCAGGGATCCACTTATATCCGGCTCCCTCGGGCCTCCTGTTGGGTAAACCTTTTCTCTGGGTTCCCTGACCCTATTCTTGGTTTGCCTTCTGAGTGGATTTAGTGAGGGGCTGCTCCACTGGTGATGTTGCAGCCTCCGGTTCTTAGTTGAGGGTAGTTTCTCTCCTCCACTAATTTGGGATCCGGTTCCCTTGCGTGCCAACCCTTCACCCTTCTGCTTGTATTCTGGGCTCTTGGGGTTCCTTCTTCTCCCCCTCTGGGTCCTTCTTTCTCCTCTCTCTCTTCTCTCTCAGGACTGACTCTCTTGGACTTCCCTCTACAACAGACTGACTGGTTACTGTCTGCCTGTCTGACCAAACCTCTACAAAAGACCCTGTTCTAAGATGGTTCCCACCTTATATACTCCCTCTATGTGTGAGCTCAGGTGACCAGCACCCAATGAGCTCCTAGCATTACCCAGACTGCTCCCCCTATCTGCCCCTACACTACTGGGATGTTCCACCCCCCTCCCACTCCAGCCAGGGACAGACACTGTCGTACCTGCACATTTCTCTAGTGGGAGTACCATTGGTCTGTCCCCCGGAAATGGGATGTGTGTAGTGCATGCAGCCTACTGAGCTCAGTTCCACACTCCATCCTTACCCGGGAGTGGAATACCACACCTCTGGCTGAGGTGCAATACCCCTGTAGCAGCCGAATCCTCAGGGTGCTACAACTACATCGACATTTTGTCACTAGTAACCGCTGACCAACATACTATAGACAAAGAGAGAAGGATAGTCGACAGACCATTCAACACAAACAGACAAAAAGTCGCAAAGACAATGAGTAACTGGTTACAGGCGTTTTCTGTGCTGGGTTGCATCATGGGCCAAAAGCATCCGGAACGCTGCTCGGAACTATTCATATACCAGGATACGGTGTATAACTCATACAAAGCCCACGGCGGTTCAGCATGGCGGCGCTACGATGAAGAGTTCCGGAGGCGCTTGGCTCTGCAACCACAGCTAGGCTGGGGGGTAAAAGCTACAGATGTATGGTTGCGATTAATGCTGTCACAGAAACACCATCCCTTTCCAACAACGGCTACTGGCAACCCGCAACAGCAGGCCAAAATTCAGTGGTCGTATGTAGACCAGGGGCCTGCTGGCAGTACAATAAGAGACACTGTCGCTTCTACGCCTTATGCAGATACAAACATGAATGTTCAGCCTGCGGAGGAGCCCACCCCGCAGCAAAATGTTCTCATCCCGCAAGCAAATCATCAATTAAACTCCCACAGTCAGAATCCAAGGACCCCGGTGAGCGTAAACGCGATGGGCCCCTGGCTAGACCAATATCCTAAGAAAGACGCAGCGGGGCAGTTACTTTTTGGTTTCACATACGTTTTTTTCATCCCTTTCAAACTTAATAAATCGCCCACCTTTGCAAATAACCTTAAATTTGCAAAAGAGCACCCTGAATTACTTAGGCAAAAAATACAAAAAGAAGTAGCTCTAGGCAGAGTGGCGGGCCCTTTCCCAACACCACCATTCAGTAACCTAAGCGTTTCCCCTTCTGGGAATAATCCCCAAAAAGAGCCAGGTTCATTCCGGCTTATCCATCATTTATCTTACCCAAAAGGAGAGTCTGTAAATGACGGTATTTCGTCTGAAGACGCCTCGGTCTCCTACGCGTCATTCGACAGAGCAGTAATATTAGTATTCGATGCGGTGCCCGGAGCGCTGCTCGCTAAATCCGACATAGAATCCGCCTTTTGCCTACTACCGGTGCACCCAGATTGCTACCACCTGCTGGGATGCCAAGTGGACAATGAATACTTCTACGACACTTGCCTCCCAATGGGTTATTCAATATCTTGTTATTACTTCGAACTATTCAGCTCCTTCCTAGAATGGGTGTTGAGGTACGAAACTGGCAATAGGTCCGTCACACATTACCTAGATGACTTCCTATTCGTCGGACCCAAAGACTCAAATCAATGCCAATCATTACTTAACGAGTTCACAAACATCTCTCGACGGTTCAGAGTCCCATTATGCCCTACAAAAACCATAGGCCCCACAACAAAGCTATCGTTCTTAGGCATTGAAATCGACACCACAGCAAGGTTGTTCCACCTCCCAACAGAAAAAATACAAAAAACATTACACCTGATCGAGGGATTTTGCGCGGTACAGAAAGTAACACTACAACAGATGCAAGTGTTACTAGGCCTCCTTGTGTTCGCGAGCTGGGTGATGCCAGTCAGAAGGGTTTTTCTCGTCGTTTATCCCTTGCAACAAAACGTGCATTAAAACCGAGTCATAGAATCAGAATCACCAGGCAGCTTCGGGCGGACTTAGAGGTGTGGAAAAACTTCTTACAATCATTCAATGGTCACACGTTATTTATGTCAGCAGAACAGTCCAACATTTAACTAAGATTATTCACCGGGGCGGCAGAAGTGGGCGGATATGCAGCGATACTAGATAACCAGTGGTGCACAGGCTTATGGCCTCCGTATTGGTCTGAACAAGGGTTAACAAAAAAACAGACACTCCTGGAACTCTTCCCAATAGTGGTAGCAATAGAAATATGGGGCATGTACCTAGCGAACAAAAATATACGCTTCATAACAAATAACACCAGCCTAGCGCACTGCATTAATAAGATGGCATCATTGTCTCTCCCAGTGCTAGGCCTACTACGCTGGCTAGCATTCCTGTGCCTAAAACACAATGTATGGGTCCGCGCTAGCCACAATGTGGAGGGGGGATCTAACGCTGCTGCTAACGCTTTATCACAATTCAATTGGCAGGTTTTCAGAGAGCTCCTCCCCAACCAGTCGGGCACCAGTTGCCCACCCTCCCTATGGGATCTAGTGGCGAACAGCTGATGCTATTAATCAAAGTGTCAGTCGCCCCGTCAACGTGGAAAGCATACGGTAAGGCATGGGAAGAGTGGACACGACTAGTAGCAGGCTGACGGGTTGACCAATGTCAACAAGCCAGACTAGATGTAACCATAGAATTTCTCCACCAGCTAATGATGAGGGGCATATCAGGGGCGTCAGCACAGCGGTGGCTGACCGGAATAGCATTTCACTTCCAACCACTGAATTGGGGAGATGTGACAAAAAGATTCATCATCAGGCAAGCCTTAAAAGGATGGAAAAGAGGTCAGCCAAGTCAGGAGTGTAGACGTCCCGTGTTACTAAATCTGCTCTCAAAAATCATATCCCTAACACCATTAGCATGCCACTCACAATTTGAAGCAACACTACTGTCTACTGCATTTGTGATCACCTTTTCCGGGGCGCTACGCATAAGCGAATTAGTCCCTCGATCCAAAATCACCACCAGTGGAGGCTTATTACACCAGGACGTAGTCATAGCCAATAATGCAATACGTCTACGCATACGCAAATCCAAAACGGACCCAGCAGGCAGGGGCACTTGGGTACTTCTACAACCCACAAACGGTACACTGTGTCCGGTAACAATAGTAAAAACATATACAGCCATCAGGCCACAAAGTAATTTCTTCCTATCACACATTGACGGAACTCCATTATCAAGATACCAGTTCCAAGCTGTATTTAATAAATGCCTAACATCAGCAGGGTACCACCCCAAAGATTACGGTACACACTCATTCCGCATAGGCGCGGCCACGGAAGCAGCAAGAGCAGGACTGTCAGAAACGGAAGTGCAGAGGATAGGGAGATGGCGATCCACGTGTTTTGCGAGATACATAAGACCGGACTTGTTATCCTAACGTGGTTTGCTTCTTTTACAGGTGACGATAAGCCAACAGTGTGGGTGATAGGCCACTTGTACATATACTGGGCAGAAAAAAGGGCGAAAGTCCGCCCGGGCGGGAGGAATATGGGGTTTCATAACACATATTTCAACTGGAGAGGTATTAGAGGCCTGCGATGGCCACAGGTACTAATGGAGGTAATCACCATAGGGAGAGAAGCAAAAGGTCCGGTCATCTTAGTTATACACGCTGGGGGAAACGACCTCGGTCATTACAGGCAATAATGAAGCTAGACACTGAGCGCTTCAGAGCATTTTTTAGTAAACTAACTATAGTATGGTCAGAGATTGTGCCGAGAGCGGTATGGCGAGGTGCGCGAGACATCACGACCATCGAACGGACAAGGCGGCTAATAAATATTCAGATGGCAAAATTTGTAAAGGAAAGAGGTGGTGTAGTGATTAGAGATGAGCGTTGTTCGACTCGAACTGTTCGCCAATCTCAAATTCGAGCTGTTTTGGGCGGTGTTCGAGCCGTTCGGCGAACACGAACGATTTGAGAAAAATTCGGCTGTTCGAGGTTATGTTCGATAACTGTTCGTGCACCAAAATCATAACTGGATTTTTTCTCAGTAATGATGAAAATTAATGTTAATACGCAGTTTGAGTGTACAGCGGGGTGGGGGGAGGGGCAGGGGATGGATCTCTGCAGGAATAATGAAGATCTCCATTTTTTTTTCTCTTTCCCGCATTTACAGTGGGGAGGTGCAATCTGTCAGCCTATCAGCAGCGCACACACGGAGCGAAGTGCTTTTTTTCACACAAGCAAGGGCATGTGTCATTGGCAGTGTATGTCACATGTCCTTGCCCTATAAGACCAAGCCATTTTCCCTGTTGCCACCATTTTCTCACTGCTGCAGCTGCGTGTTAGACGGCACCGCTGTTGCTGTGTGCGCTATACCTTGTTAATTTCAAGCCAATTTTCGCACAAATCTACAGATAGCTTGGGAGTAGGGAATAGTTGTGATTGCAGTCCTTTTAAGGACTAGGTTACAGCATTTCCTACGACTTTTATCAGGCAGGTCTGTGCTTTTAAATAGATAGATTGTGGGAGTAAAGACTAATTGTAATTGCAGTCCTTTTCAGGACTAGGTTACATCAGTTCCTATCAGTTTTTGCCAGGCAGGTCTGTGCCAGTGCTGTCCAAGTTTTTTTCACAGCATTTGGCTGAATCTAGCAAAGCTAATCCTTTTTGGCCTATTGCAGAGTGTGTTAGTCAGTGGAGTAGCCTATCTGTGTTGCAAGATATACCACCTGTGTATAGAATACCAATTTTTTTACTGCACCTAGTGAAGTAAAATCTTTTGAGCATAGCATCATTCTATTAGTCCATCTATACTGACCTCCATCAGGTTGCAAATTGAATATAATTTTTTTCTGCATCTAGCTCTGAAAAAATATTTGGGCTTCTAGCAGTGTGTGGGACTTGTTCTATTAGTCCATCTATACTGACCTCCATCAGGTTGCAAACTGAATATAATTTTTTTCTGCATCTAGCTCTGAAAAAATATTTGGCCTTCTAGCAGTGTGTGGGACTTGTTCTATTAGTCCATCTATACTGACCTCCATCAGGTTGCAAACTGAATATAATTTTTTTCTGCATCTAGCTCTGAAAAAATATTTGGCCTTCTAGCAGTGTGTGGGACTTTCCCTATTAGTCCATCTATACTGACCTCCATCACGCTGCAAATTCAAAATAATTTTTTGTCTGCATCTAGCTCTGAAAAAATATTTGGCCTTCTAGCAGTGTGTGGGACTTTCTCTATTAGTCCATCTATACTGACCTCCATCAGGTTGCAAATTAAAAATAATTTTTTGTCTGCATCTAGCTCTGAAAAAATATTTGGCCTTCTAGCAGTGTGTGGGACTTTCTCTATTAGTCCATCTATACTGACCTCCATCAGGTTGCAAATTAAAAATAATTTTTATCTGCATCTACCTCTGAAAAAATATTTGGCCTTCTAGCTGTGTGTGGGACTTGTTCTATTAGTCCATCTATACTGACCTCCATCAGGTTGCAAACTGAATGTAATTTTTTTCTGCATCTAGCTCTGAAAAAATATTTGGCCTTCTAGCAGTGGGTGGGACTTTCTCTATTAGTCCATCTATACTGACCTCCATCAGGTTGCAAATTAAAAATAATTTTTATCTGCATCTAGCTCTGAAAAAATATTTAGCCTTCTAGCAGTGTGTGGGACTTTCTCTATTAGTCCATCTATACTGACCTCCATCAGGTTGCAAATTAAAAATAATTTTTTGTCTGCATCTAGCTCTGAAAAAATATTTGGCCTTCTAGCAGTGTGTGGGACTTTCTCTATTAGTCCATCTACAGTGACCTCCATCAGGTTGCAAATTCAAAATAATTTTTATCTGCATCTAGCTTTGAAAAAATATTTGGCCTTCTAGCAGTGTGTGGGACTTTCTCTATTAGTCCATCTATACTGACCTCCATCAGGTTGCAAATTAAAAATAATTTTTTGTCTGCATCTAGCTCTGAAAAAATATTTGGCCTTCTAGCAGTGTGTGGGACTTTCTCTATTAGTCTATCTATACTGACCTCCATCAGGTTGCAAATTAAAAATAATTTTTATCTGCATCTAGCTCTAAAAAAATATTTGGCATTCTAGCAGTGTGTGGGACTTTCTCTATTAGTCCATCTATACTGACCTCCATCAGGTTGCAAATTAAAAATAATATTTTGTCTGCATCTAGCTCTGAAAAAATATTTGGCCTTCTAGCAGTGTGTGGGACTTTCTCTATTAGTCCATCTATACTGACCTCCATCAGGTTGCAAATTAAAAATAATTTTTATCTGCATCTAGCTCTGAAAAAATATTTGGCCTTCTAGCAGTGTGTGGGACTTTCTCTATTAGTCCATCTATACTGACCTCCATCAGGTTGCAAATTAAAAATAATTTTTTGTCTGCATCTAGCTCTGAAAAAATATTTGGCCTTCTAGCAGTGTGTGGGACTTTCTCTATTAGTCCATGTATACTGACCTCCATCAGGTTGCAAATTCAAAATAATATTTTGTCTGCATCTAGCTCTGAAAAAATATTTGGCCTTCTAGCAGTGTGTGGGACTTTCTCTATTAGTCCATCTATACTGACCTCCATCAGGCTGCAAATTAAAAATAATTTTTATCTGCATCTAACTCTGAAAAAATATTTGGCCTTTTAGCTGTGTGTGGGACTTGTTCTATTAGTCCATCTATACTGACCTCCATCAGGTTGCAAACTGAATATAATTTTTTTCTGCATCTAGCTCTGAAAAAATATTTGGCCTTCTAGCAGTGTGTGGGACTTTCTCTATTAGTCCATCTATACTAACCTCCATCAGGTTGCAAATTAAAAATAATTTATATCTGCATCTAGCTCTGAAAAAATATTTGGCCTTCTAGCAGTGTGTGGGACTTTCTCTATTAGTCCATCTATACTGACCTCCATCAGGTTGCAAATTAAAAATAATTTTTTGTCTGCATCTAGCTCTGAAAAAATATTTGGCCTTCTAGCAGTGTGTGGGACTTTCTCTATTAGTCCATCTATACTGACCTCCATCAGGTTGCAAATTCAAAATAATTTTTTGTCTGCATCTAGCTCTGAAAAAATATTTGGCCTTCTAGCAGTGTGTGGGACTTTCTCTATTAGTCCATCTATACTGACCTCCATCAGGCTGCAAATTAAAAATAATTTTTATCTGCATCTACCTCTGAAAAAATATTTGGCCTTCTAGCTGTGTGTGGGACATGTTCTATTAGTCCATCTATACTGACCTCCATCAGGTTGCAAACTGAATATAATTTTTTTCTGCATCTAGCTCTGAAAAAATATTTGGCCTTCTAGCAGTGTGTGGGACTTTCTCTATTAGTCCATCTATACTGACCTCCATCAGGTTGCAAATTAAAAATAATTTTTTGTCTGCATCTAGCTCTGAAAAAATATTTGGCCTTCTAGCAGTGTGTGGGACTTTCTCTATTAGTCCATGTATACTGACCTCCATCAGGTTGCAAATTCAAAATAATATTTTGTCTGCATCTAGCTCTGAAAAAATATTTGGCCTTCTAGCAGTGTGTGGGACTTTCTCTATTAGTCCATCTATACTGACCTCCATCAGGCTGCAAATTAAAAATAATTTTTATCTGCATCTAACTCTGAAAAAATATTTGGCCTTTTAGCTGTGTGTGGGACTTGTTCTATTAGTCCATCTATACTGACCTCCATCAGGTTGCAAACTGAATATAATTTTTTTCTGCATCTAGCTCTGAAAAAATATTTGGCCTTCTAGCAGTGTGTGGGACTTTCTCTATTAGTCCATCTATACTAACCTCCATCAGGTTGCAAATTAAAAATAATTTATATCTGCATCTAGCTCTGAAAAAATATTTGGCCTTCTAGCAGTGTGTGGGACTTTCTCTATTAGTCCATCTATACTGACCTCCATCAGGTTGCAAATTAAAAATAATTTTTTGTCTGCATCTAGCTCTGAAAAAATATTTGGCCTTCTAGCAGTGTGTGGGACTTTCTCTATTAGTCCATCTATACTGACCTCCATCAGGTTGCAAATTCAAAATAATTTTTTGTCTGCATCTAGCTCTGAAAAAATATTTGGCCTTCTAGCAGTGTGTGGGACTTTCTCTATTAGTCCATCTATACTGACCTCCATCAGGCTGCAAATTAAAAATAATTTTTATCTGCATCTACCTCTGAAAAAATATTTGGCCTTCTAGCTGTGTGTGGGACATGTTCTATTAGTCCATCTATACTGACCTCCATCAGGTTGCAAACTGAATATAATTTTTTTCTGCATCTAGCTCTGAAAAAATATTTGGCCTTCTAGCAGTGTGTGGGACTTTCTCTATTAGTCCATCTATACTGACCTCCATCAGGTTGCAAATTAAAAATAATTTTTTGTCTGCATCTAGCTCTGAAAAAATATTTGGCCTTCTAGCAGTGTGTGGGACTTTCTCTATTAGTCCATCTATACTGACCTCCATCAGGTTGCAAACTGAATATATTTTTTTTCTGCATCTACCTCTGAAAAAATATTTGGGCTTCTAGCTGTGTGTGGGACTTGTTCTATTAGTCCATCTATACTGACCTCCATCAGGTTGCAAACTGAATATAATTTTTTTCTGCATCTAGCTCTGAAAAAATATTTGGCCTTCTAGCAGTGTGTGTGACTTTCTCTATTAGTCCATCTATACTGACCTCCATCAGGTTGCAAATTAAAAATAATTTTTTGTCTGCATCTAGCTCTGAAAAAATATTTGGCCTTCTAGCAGTGTGTGGGACTTTCTCTATTAGTCCATCTATACTGACCTCCATCAGGTTGCAAACTGAATATATTTTTTTTCTGCATCTACCTCTGAAAAAATATTTGGGCTTCTAGCTGTGTGTGGGACTTGTTCTATTAGTCCATCTATACTGACCTCCATCAGGTTGCAAACTGAATATAATTTTTTTCTGCATCTAGCTCTGAAAAAATATTTGGCCTTCTAGCAGTGTGTGGGACTTGTTCTATTAGTCCACCTATACTGACCTCCATCAGGTTGCAAATTCAAAATAATTTTTTGTCTGCATCTAGCTCTGAAAAAATATTTGGCCTTCTAGCAGTGTGTGGGACTTTCTCTATTAGTCCATCTATACTGACCTCCATCAGGTTGCAAACTGAATATATTTTTTTTCTGCATCTACCTCTGAAAAAATATTTGGGCTTCTAGCTGTGTGTGGGACTTGTTCTATTAGTCCATCTATACTGACCTCCATCAGGTTGCAAACTGAATATAATTTTTTTCTGCATCTACCTCTGAAAAAATATTTGGGCTTCTAGCTGTGTGTAGGACTTGTTCTATTAGTCCATCTACACTGACCTCCATCAGGTTGCAAATTGAATATAATTATTTTCTGCATCTAACCCAGCCAATAGTTTTGGCCTAATACCACAGTTTGGCCACTCAGCTCTGCTCGGTTCCCATCCATTGTTTTTTTGTGCAAACAACTCCAGAGTTGTGAATTAGTTAACCACCAAAATGAGTGGAAAAAGGCCTGCTGCTGGTGGAAAGGGGAATAGGCGTGTTGGGAAGGGGAAAAAAGGTTGTGTCCGTGGGGTAGGTGTTAAAACAGTAACATCTGCAGAAGAAAGACCATCTTCCAGCCAAACTAAAATGTCTACTTCTTTTAGCGGACAATGTGATAAGATCCCTTTCTTACGGCCACGCCAATCGCTACAAATTCCAGATGAGGCACAAAAACAGCAGGTGCTTCAACGGATATCAAGTGCTCCTTTAAGTGGGCTCTCCTCCACATCAACTTCAACATCACAAATACTCCAGTCCTCAAAGGTGTCACCCCAATCGCACTTGCTTCCTCACAGCTCCCAAATCTCCAGCTGCCCGTCTGAGTATGAGGTAGAACAGATGGTTGAGTCTGCAGAGCTGTTTACTCATACCATAGCCTGGGAATCAGAGGTCGACTCCAGCGCTTCTGTGAATCCAGACGAGGAAATGATCTGCACTGATGCCCAGAATCTTTATGAGTCGGATCCAGGACCAGTCGCAGAAGGTTCTGACCATAATGTAGACCCTCATTCCCAAACTGTAACTCCTGTTGGTGGAGACAATGAGGAAGACGATGATGAGACTCAAATACCTGATTGGAGCGACAACTTTAGTTTTTTGTCAGGGCAGGAACAGGTTCGCTCTGAGGACGACGGGTGTGATAACGCACAGGGTGATGATGATGAGGTTGGAGATCCCACTTACTGTCAACCCACAGTCAGCCAAGAGATGAGGTCAGCAGAGGAGGTGGAGGAAGATGCTAGTGACGACGAGGTCAGGTTGCGCCTTCCTGGACAGAGACGTAGTACTGGAAGCACGTCAACAACTGCATCCTCAAACACAACTCTGCCTCTCACCACAAGTCGTGGTGGCTCTTCAGGTCGCATGGGTGCTAAGCCTTGCATAGCCTGGGCATTTTTTCAGATCGATAAAGATGACCCAACTCGTGTTATCTGTAACATTTGTCAGCAAAAGCTAAGTAGAGGCCAAAAAATACATAGTTTGAGTACTTCATGCATGAACCGGCACATGGACATGAAGCATAAGTTACAGTGGGAAGCTCAGTGTGCTACAATGCGGCCTAGCCGGCCGGGCCAACCACCGTCTGCCATATCTTGTGCATCCGCGGCCTCTTCATCCTCTGTGACTGGGGGGACAGCAGTCACACCTGTTTTGGGGCGCAGACCTGCCACCTCTTTACCCGCAACAGCCAGCGTGATTGGCAGGTCATCATTTTCTTTGGAGGTGGTAACACCAGCTGGTGTTGAGCGCTGTCCGACATCGATAGCACCACCTTTGGATCAAGGCAACCTAACATGTCCGCCTGCATCTTCCTCACAGACCGGCAGTTTGCCGGGGACACCCTTATCAACCCCGTCTAAGCACAATAGCCAGCCCTCGGTCCCTCAGATGTGGACAAGTAAAAGACCATTTCCTCCTAGCCATGAGAAAGCGAAGAGGTTGAATTTCACCATCTGCAAGCTCTTGGCTACAGAAATGCTGCCTTTCCGTCTGGTGGACACAGAGGATTTTCGAGACCTTATGTCCGTCGCAGTGCCCCAGTACCAGATGCCCAGTCGGCACTACTTCTCAAAGAAAGGTGTGCCTGCTCTCCACCAGCATGTCGCACACAACATCACCGCTTCTTTGAGAAACTCTGTGTGTGACAGGGTGCATTTCACCACAGACACTTGGACGAGTAGGCATGGACAGGGGCGTTACATGTCGCTGACTGGGCACTGGGTAACTATGGTGACAGCAGGACAAGGGGCTGCTGTCCAAGTCTTGCCGTCCCCACGAGTTGTGCGTCAATCCTCTTTATGTCAAAGTTCCTCCACTGCTTCTGCCTCCTCAACCTCCTCTCGGTCTTCCACCTGCACCCAAAGCCTGTCTGGTCATGCCACAAGCTTTCTAACTGCGCAGAAGGGATCCTGCACACCTCCTTACTATGCTGGCAGTAGGGCTCAACGTCATCAGGCGGTTTTTACTTTGAAATGTCTGGGAAATGTGAGTCACACAGCTGAAGAGTTGTGGTCAGCTCTGGAGAACCAATTTCATGAATGGTTGTCTCCACTGGACCTGAAGCCAGGGAAGGCCGTGTGCGACAATGCTGCAAACCTGGGTGCGGCCCTTCGCCGGGGCAATGTCACACACGTGCCTTGTATGGCTCACGTGTTGAACCTGGTTGTCCAGCAATTTTTAGCCCACTATCCCAGACTAGATGGCCTTCTGCAGAGGGCACGGTCGCTGTGTGCTCACTTCCGCCGTTCGCATCCCGCAGCTCAGCGACTTACATCTCTACAGAAGTCGTTGGGCCTGCCACTTCACCGGCTAAAATGCGATGTGCCTACCCGGTGGAATTCAACTCTGCACATGTTGCAGCGACTGTGGCAGCACCGACAAGCCCTGGTGCAATACGTTCTGACGTATAGCCTGGGCCAACGAGATCCAGAGGTAGGGCAAATCACGCTGGAGGAGTGGTCTCAGATCAGGGACCTATGCACCCTTCTGCACAGTTTTGAAATGGCGACGAAGATGTTTAGTGCTGACGATGCCATTATCAGCATGACTATTCCGGTGATTTACATGCTGGAGCACATGTTAAACAGAATTCGGAGTCAGGTGGTGGCACAAGAGGAGGTGGAGGATGTAGAGGAGGAGGAGTTGTATGCGGAAGGGCTAACATCTGCAAGGTCCAGACGGTCGGCAGCACCAAGGCGGCAGGCATGTGAGGGTGGGGGAGATGGTTTTACCAGGGCGCATGGTAGCAGCCAAACTAGTGAGGAAGGTGCAGGAGCCCAGGAAGAAGTGGAGGACGAACTGATGGAAGACTCATCAGATGAGGGAGACCTTGATCACATTTCTGTTGTGCGAGGTTGGGGGGAGAGGACAGAGGAAGGAAGCATGATTGTTACCTCGCCACCAACACAACAGGGACTTGGTGCTCCTGGATGCGCAACACACATGAGTGCCTTCTTGCTGCACTACCTGCAACATGACCCTCGAATTGTGAGAATTAGAAATAATCCTGACTACTGGGTTGCCACACTGTTAGATCCCCAGTACAAAAGTAAATTTGCAGAAATTATTCCTGCCATAGAAAGGGATGCACGCATGCAGGAGTATCAGCAGAGACTGTTGCAGAATCTTACATGTGCTTTTCCACAAAACACCAGTGGTGCACGTAGTGAATCTCACAGTTCCAACTTGTCAACCGTGGGACCATCAAGTGTTCAGCATTAGAGATGAGCGTTGTTCTACTCGAACTGTTCGCCAATCTCAAATTCGAGCTGTTTTGGGCGGTGTTCGAGCCGTTCGGCGAACACGAACAATTTGAGAAAAATTCGGCTGTTCGAGGTTATGTTCGATAACTGTTCGTGCACCAAAATCATAACTGGATTTTTTCTCAGTAATGATGAAAATTAATGTTAATACGCAGTTTGAGTGTACAGCGGGGTGGGGGGAGGGGCAGGGGATGGATCTCTGCAGGAACAATGAAGATCTCCATTTTTTTTTCTATTTCCCGCATTTGCAGTGGGGAGATGCAATCTGTCAGCCTATCAGCAGCGCACACACGGAGCGAAGTGCTTTTTTTCACACAAGCAAGGGCATGTGTCATTGGCAGTGTATGTCACATGTCCTTGCCCTATAAGACCAAGCCATTTTCCCCGTCGCCACCATTTTCTCACTGCTGCAGCTGCGTGTTAGACGGCACCGCTGTTGCTGTGTGCGCTATACCTTGTTAATTTCAAGCCAATTTTCGCACAAATCTACAGATAGCTTGGGAGTAGGGAATAGTTGTGATTGCAGTCCTTTTAAGGACTAGGTTACAGCATTTCCTACGACTTTTATCAGGCAGGTCTGTGCTCTTAAATAGATAGATTGTGGGAGTAAAGACTAATTGTAATTGCAGTCCTTTTCAGGACTAGGTTACATCAGTTCCTATCAGTTTTTGCCAGGCAGGTCTGTGCCAGTGCTGTGCAAGTTTTTTTCACAGCATTTGGCTGAATCTAGCAAAGCTAATCCTTTTTGGCCTATTGCAGAGTGTGTTAGTCAGTGGAGTAGCCTATCTGTGTTGCAAGATATACCACCTGTGTATAGAATACCAATTTTTTTACTGCACCTAGTGAAGTAAAATCTTTTGGGCATAGCATCATTCTATTAGTCCATCTATACTGACCTCCATCAGGTTGCAAATTGAATATAATTTTTTTCTGCATCTAGCTCTGAAAAAATATTGGGCTTCTAGCTGTGTGTGGGACTTGTTCTATTAATCCATCTCTACAGACCTCCATCAGGTTGCAAACTGAATATATTTTTTTCTGCATCTACCTCTGAAAAAATATTGGGCTTCTAGCTGTGTGTGGGACTTGTTCTATTAATCCATCTATACAGACCTCCATCAGGTTGCAAACTGAATATATTTTTTTCTGCATCTACCTCTGAAAAAATATTGGGCTTCTAGCTGTGTGTGGGACTTGTTCTATTAATCCATCTATACAGACCTCCATCAGGTTGCAAACTAAATATATTTTTTTCTGCATCTACCTCTGAAAAAATATTGGGCTTTTAGCTGTGTGTGGGACTTGTTCTATTAATCCATCTATACAGACCTCCATCAGGTTGCAAACTGAATATATTTTTTTCTGCATCTACCTCTGAAAAAATATTGGGCTTCTAGCTGTGTGTGGGACTTGTTGTATTAGTCCATCTATACTGACCTCCATCAGGTTGCAAACTGAATATATTTTTTTCTGCATCTACCTCTGAAAAAATATTGGGCTTCTAGCTGTGTGTGGGACTTGTTGTATTAGTCCATCTATACTGACCTCCATCAGGTTGCAAACTGAATATATTTTTTTTCTGCATCTAGCTCTGAAAAAATATTGGGCTTCTAGCTGTGTGTGGGACTTGTTGTATTAGTCCATCTATACTGACCTCCATCAGGTTGCAAACTGAATATATTTTTTTCTGCATCTACCTCTGAAAAAATATTGGGCTTCTAGCTGTGCGTGGGACTTGTTCTATTAATCCATCTATACAGACCTCCATCAGGTTGCAAACTGAATATATTTTTTTCTGCATCTACCTCTGAAAAAATATTGGGCTTCTAGCTGTGTGTGGGACTTGTTGTATTAGTCCATCTATACTGACCTCCATCAGGTTGCAAACTGAATATATTTTTTTCTGCATCTACCTCTGAAAAAATATTGGGCTTCTAGCTGTGTGTGGGACTTGTTCTATTAATCCATCTATACAGACCTCCATCAGGTTGCAAACTGAATATATTTTTTTCTGCATCTACCTCTGAAAAAATATTGGGCTTCTAGCTGTGTGTGGGACTTGTTCTATTAATCCATCTATACAGACCTCCATCAGGTTGCAAACTGAATATATTTTTTTCTGCATCTACCTCTGAAAAAATATTGGGCTTCTAGCTGTGTGTGGGACTTGTTGTATTAGTCCATCTATACTGACCTCCATCAGGTTGCAAACTGAATATATTTTTTTCTGCATCTAACCCAGCCAATAGTTTTGGCCTAATACCACAGTTTGGCCACTCAGCTCTGCTCGGTTCCCATCCACTGTTTTTTTGTGCAAACAACTCCAGAGTTGTGAATTAGTTAACCACCAAAATGAGTGGAAAAAGGCCTGCTGCTGGTGGAAAGGGGAATAGGCGTGTTGGGAAGGGGAAAAAAGGTTGTGTCCGTGGGGTAGGTGTTAAAGCAACAGTAACATCTGCAGAAGAAAGACCATCTTCCAGCCAAACTAAAATGTCTACTTCTTTTAGCGGACAATGTGATAAGATCCCTTTCTTACGGCCACGCCAATCGCTACAAATTCCAGATGAGGCACAAAAACAGCAGGTGCTTCAACGGATATCAAGTGCTCCTTTAAGTGGGCTCTCCTCCACATCAACTTCAACATCACAAATACTCCAGTCCTCAAAGGTGTCACCCCAATCGCACTTGCTTCCTCACAGCTCCCAAATCTCCAGCTGCCCGTCTGAGTATGAGGTAGAACAGATGGTTGAGTCTGCAGAGCTGTTTACTCATACTATAGCCTGGGAATCAGAGGTCGACTCCAGCGCTTCTGTGAATCCAGACGAGGAAATGATCTGCACTGATGCCCAGAATCTTTATGAGTCGGATCCAGGACCAGACGCAGAAGGTTCTGACCATAATGTAGACCCTCATTCCCAAACTGTAACTCCTGTTGGTGGAGACAATGAGGAAGACGATGATAAGACTCAAATACCTGATTGGAGCGACAACTTTAGTTTTTTGTCAGGGCAGGAACAGGTTGGCTCTGAGGACGACGGGTGTGATAACGCACAGGGTGATGATGATGAGGTTGGAGATCCCACTTACTGTCAACCCACAGTCAGCCAAGAGATGAGGTCAGCAGAGGAGGTGGAGGAAGATGCTAGTGACGACGAGGTCAGGTTTCGCCTTCCTGGACAGAGACGTAGCACTGGAAGCACGTCAACAACTGCATCCTCAAACACAACTCTGCCTCTCACCACAAGTCGTGGTGGCTCTTCAGGTCGCATGGGTGCTAAGACTTGCATAGCCTGGGCATTTTTTCAGATCGATAAAGATGACCCAACTCGTGTTATCTGTAACATTTGTCAGCAAAAGCTAAGTAGAGGCCAAAAAATACATAGTTTGAGTACTTCATGCATGAACCGGCACATGGACATGAAGCATAAGTTGCAGTGGGAAGCTCAGTGTGCTACAATGCGGCCTAGCCGGCCGGGCCAACCACCGTCTGCCATATCTTGTGCATCCGCGGCCTCTTCATCCTCTGTGACTGGGGGGACAGCAGTCACACCTGTTTTGGGGCGCAGACCTGCCACCTCTTTACCCGCAACAGCCAGCGTGATTGGCAGGTCATCATTTTCTTTGGAGGTGGTAACACCAGCTGGTGTTGAGCGCTGTCCGACATCGATAGCACCACCTTTGGATCAAGGCAACCTAACATGTCCGCCTGCATCTTCCTCACAGACCGGCAGTTTGCCGGGGACACCCTTATCAACCCCGTCTAAGCACAATAGCCAGCCCTCGGTCCCTCAGATGTGGACAAGTAAAAGACCATTTCCTCCCAGCCATGAGAAAGCTAAGAGGTTGAATTTCACCATCTGCAAGCTCTTGGCTACAGAAATGCTGCCTTTCCGCCTGGTGGACACAGAGGATTTTCGAGACCTTATGTCCGTCGCAGTGCCCCAGTACCAGATGCCCAGTCGGCACTACTTCTCAAAGAAAGGTGTGCCTGCGCTCCACCAGCATGTCGCACACAACATCACCGCTTCTTTGAGAAACTCTGTGTGTGACAGGGTGCATTTCACCACAGACACTTGGACGAGTAGGCATGGACAGGGGCGTTACATGTCGCTGACTGGGCACTGGGTAACTATGGTGACAGCAGGACAAGGGGCTGCTGTCCAAGTCTTGCCGTCCCCACGAGTTGTGCGTCAATCCTCTTTATGTCAAAGTTCCTCCACTGCTTCTGCCTCCTCAACCTCCTCTCGGTCTTCCACCTGCACCCAAAGCCTGTCTGGTCATGCCACAAGCTTTCTAACTGCGCAGAAGGGATCCTGCACACCTCCTTACTATGCTGGCAGTAGGGCTCAACGTCATCAGGCGGTTTTTACATTGAAATGTCTGGGAAATGTGAGTCACACAGCTGAAGAGTTGTGGTCAGCTCTGGAGAACCAATTTCATGAATGGTTGTCTCCACTGGACCTGAAACCAGGGAAGGCCGTGTGCGACAATGCTGCAAACCTGGGTGCGGCCCTTCGCCGGGGCAATGTCACACACGTGCCTTGTATGGCTCACGTGTTGAACCTGGTTGTCCAGCAATTTTTAGCCCACTATCCCAGACTAGATGGCCTTCTGCAGAGGGCACGGTCGCTGTGTGCTCACTTCCGCCGTTCGCATCCCGCAGCTCAGCGACTTACATCTCTACAGAAGTCGTTGGGCCTGCCACTTCACCGGCTAAAATGCGATGTGCCTACCCGGTGGAATTCAACTCTGCACATGTTTCAGCGACTGTGGCAGCACCGACAAGCCCTGGTGCAATACGTTCTGACGTATAGCCTGGGCCAACGAGATTCAGAGGTGGGGCAAATCACGCTGGAGGAGTGGTCTCAGATCAGGGACCTATGCACCCTTCTGCACAGTTTTGAAATGGCGACGAAGATGTTTAGTGCTGACGATGCCATTATCAGCATGACTATTCCGGTGATTTACATGCTGGAGCACATGTTAAACAGAATTCGGAGTCAGGTGTTGGCACAAGAGGAGGTGGAGGAGGTAGAGGAGGAGGAGTTGTATGCGGAAGGGCTAACATCTCCAAGGTCCAGACGGTCGGCAGCACCAAGGCGGCAGGCATGTGAGGGTGGGGGAGATGGTTTTACCAGGGCGCATGGTAGCAGCCAAACTAGTGAGGAAGGTGCAGGAGCCCAGGAAGAAGTGGAGGACGAACTGATGGAAGACTCATCAGATGAGGGAGACCTTGATCACATTTCTGTTGTGCGAGGTTGGGGGGAGAGGACAGAGGAAGGAAGCATGATTGTTACCTCGCCACCAACACAACAGGGACTTGGTGCTCCTGGATGCGCAACACACATGAGTGCCTTCTTGCTGCACTACCTGCAACATGACCCTCGAATTGTGAGAATTAGAAATAATCCTGACTACTGGGTTGCCACACTGTTAGATCCCCGGTACAAAAGTAAATTTGCAGAAATTATTCCTGCCATAGAAAGGGATGCACGCATGCAGGAGTATCAGCAGAGACTGTTGCAGAATCTTACATGTGCTTTTCCACAAAATACCAGTGGTGCACGTAGTGAATCTCACAGTTCCAACTTGCCAACCGTGGGACCGTCAAGTGTTCAGCACTCAAACCATAACAGAACCACAGTATCTGCTGGTAACATCAATTTTGCGGAATCATTTCACCACTTTTTTAGCCCATCCTTTGCAAGGCCACAGGAGACAAGAAGTCTGACACATAGTCAACGCCTAGAGACGATGGTACAGGAGTATCTCCAAGTAAACATTGAAGCCACGACTGTGTCACTGGACCCTTGCTCTTTTTGGGCTTCCAATCTGGATAAATGGCCGGAGCTAGCCACTTATGCCTTGGAGATCTTGTCATGCCCCGCAGCCAGCGTTCTGTCTGAACGTGTGTTCAGCGCTGCTGGTGGTGTGCTGACAGATAAGCGCACGCGGCTCTCCACTGATAATGTAGACAGACTCACGTTCATAAAGATGAACAAATCATGGATCCGAAACGACTTTTCTACCCCTGTGTCATCCTGGGGAGAGTAAAAGCTTGATGATTGGTTAAAATCACCCTACCAACCGTTTTAAGCTTTCAAATTACAAAACATGTTTATCTGTATCTTGGCTGGAAAATAATTTGGGCTTTGTAGCAGTGTGCAGCACTGATTGTATTAGGCCATCTATAATAAGCTCCACCAGATTTAAAATTACTAATCATGTTTATCTGTATCTTGACTGGAAAATAATTTAGGTTTTGTAGCAGTGTGCAGCACTGATCCTATTAGGCCATCTATACTAAAGCTTCACCAGATTTAAAATTAATAATAATTTTTAGCTGCATCTAGCCCGGAAAATAATTTTGGGGCTCCGAGATGCGCAAGACACATAAGTGCCTTCTTGCTGCACTACCTGCAGCATGACCCTCATATTGTCAGAATTCGAAGTAATCATGACTACTGGGTTGCCACACTCTTAGATCCCCCAAACTTTTCGATCAACCTTTTCATTTTAATAAAGACCAAAAAAATGGTCATTTTTGAAATTATAAGCATTAGCAGGTTGTTAGAAACTGAAATCAAACAGTTTTCAACTCAAAACTTTATTCTAGGTGATGTTACTTTTTCACATAGGACCCCTTGTTCGAAAGGAGCTTCTGAACTCTCTCGTCCATTGAATTTGTCAGGTTTTGGATGGTTTCTGCTTCAATTTTTTGCATGAGGACAGAATACCCTCCCAGAGCTGTTGCTTAGATGTGAACTGCCTCCCGCCATCATAGACACTCCTTTTAATGATGCTCCAAAGGTTCTGAATGGGGTAGAGGTCAGGGGAGCATGGGGGTCACACCATAAGTTTGTCCCCTTTTATGCCCATATCAGCCAGAGATGCAGATGTTTTATGTGCAGCATGAGATGGTGCATTATCATGCAGAAAAATGATCTTGCTGTGAAATACACGGTTCTTCTTCTTGAACCATGGCAGGAAGTGCTGTTTGAGAAAATCCACATACATTATGGAGTTCATCTTTAGCGCCTTCAGGGATCCTAAAGGGGCCGACAATCTCTCTCCCCATGATTCCAGGCCAAAACATTACTCCACCTCCTCCTTGTTGGCGCTGTAGCCGTGTTTGCGTGGGGTGTCCATCAACCAGCCATCCTCCACTCCATCCATCTGGACCATCGAGCGCTGCACGGCACTCATCCGTGAACAAAACAGTTTTGAAATCAGTCTTCATGTAATGTTTGGCCCACTGGAGCCATTTCTGCTTGTGTGAAGTGGATAGAGGAGGTCGACAGGATGGCGTATGCACAGCTGCAAACCTCTGAAGGACCCTGCATCTTGTTGTTCGGGGGACGTTGGAGGCACAAGCAGCTTCAAAAACTTGTCTGCTGCTATGACAAGGCTTTTTTGCCGCTGCTCTTTCAACCTGACGTAATTGCCTGTAGGAAAGAGTCCTCAATTTGCCCTTATCAGCACGCACACGTGTGTACTGTGAATCAGCTACATACTTCTTGATTGCCAAGACACTTCATCCTGATCATCGCACAATGTTGATTGTAGTCATGCCTTGACCTAAACACTCCACAATTTGTTGCTTCTCAGCAGCCGACACATCCTTTTTCTTTCCCATTTTGGCAGAAAATGTAGGCTGCTTAATAATGTGAGACAGCCTTCTTAAGTAGTCTTGCCTTTCATTGGACACACCTGCCAAACTAATTAGCACAGGTGTCTGCAATTGCTTACAGTGATATAAAGAGCCCTGACACACATCACCATCAATGAGTTTAACTGACAAACAAACAAATTCTTCCCTTATCACTCCTAAACACTTTTTGCATAATAATTTGGAACGCAGTGTACATGTGCTTTTCCACAAAACACCAGTGGTTCACGTAGTGAATCTTACAGTTCTAACTTGCCAACCGTGGTCTGTATGGAGTTGTTCAATAAAGGGCCCAAAATTAAGATAACATAGATGGGAGAGGTCTCTATGAATAGGAATTCCTAAGTATTTGATACCCTGTGAGGGCCAGGCAAAGGGAAAGTTGGACTGGATGGAATCCTATATGGATTTGGGGAGGGAGACATCAAGGGCCTCAGACATCGCTGCATTGATTTTAAAATTTGACCATGTAACAAAGTGATCTATTTCAGCCATAACAGCATGGATGGATATATGTGATTGAGTGATATATACTAGGACATCATCAGCAAATAGAGAGCACTTGTACTCGGTGCCTCCCACCTCAATCCACCTAATATTGGGGTTATGGCGAATTGATGAGAGCAGGTGCTCCGTCACTAGGATGTATAAGAGAGGGGACAGAGGACATCCCTGCCTTGTCCCATTGGTGATTGTGAAAGGTGATGAAAATGTTCTGATGCACCCCCTGGGCCTTGGGACACCAGGAGCCGGACCCTTTTTGGTGGATGCTGGTGGTTGTAGTCTTCGTGGCGGCGACCCGGTTCCGTGGCTCAGGGTGGTCAAACCAGTGGCGGAACTATTTATGTGGTTTTGATGTTTAAATGTCCGACTACGCCACCCGTGGATTGCGGTCAGAGTGAACCGCCGCTGCAGGGCAGACCGCTGAGGCTGGTGTTGTGGGTGCAGCAGAGCGTAGCATAACTCCCCACGGGAGGAGTATAGCCTCAGGGCAGTGTATGCGGAGGATGGGGGAGATGGTGCAGGGCAGCAGCAGTAACGACACGGAGTCAGTGATGCAGTCCAGGGCCTTTACTCACAGTTCTTATTATCCAGACCACGTCTGCAGGTAACGGCTGCCCACGTCGTACTGTGCTCACCAGGTGAGGGGCTCAGACAACTCCCAGATAACTTTGGAGCGCTTCACAGGACCCCCTTTGTGTGTCCTTTGTCTGGCCTTTCTTACCAACCCTTCTGTCCGGCTGCCTCGGGCATCCTCTTGGTAAACTTGGCGCCAGTTTCCCTGACCCTATGTGGTGCCTTCCTAGCGGGTGTAGCGAGGGGCTGCGCCACATAAAATGTCACAGCCTCCGGTTTCTAGCTGAGGGTCGTTTCCTGCCTCCACTAGTTTCGGGGACTGGTCTCCCCCTTTGGCCTGACCCCTCCACGCAGGTGGATTCGGGCGTCTGGTGGCGACTCGCCCGTCCGCACCCCTGGGATCCCTTCATTCCTCGTTCCTGGAGCCTTCTCCGCTCCTCTTCCTTCCTTCTCCCTCTTCCAGGCCTGGGCCTCTGTTACTAGGCCCGCATCCGGAGCAGAGCTCATGCAGAGCCCCTGCTCCCTGCCACTTCTGCTCAGACTTCTCTGCACTGAACTAAGATGGTGCCCACCTTTTATACTCCCTTCTCAATGCACCCAGGAACTGCTTCCTCCCTGCTCCTGCACTACAGGGTTCCCCTTCCTCAGTGTTCCCTCCCCCCACTCCAGCCAGGGACAGGGACTGTCGTGCCCATCTCAGAGGCATATTGGTCGCCCTGCCCCATGGCAATGTGGTGTAATGCATGCAGGTGTCGGGTCCTGATCCACACTCCATCCTTACCTGAGAGTGAGATATCACACCTCTGGGTGAGGTGCAATACCTCTGTAGCAACCGAGCCCTCAGGGTGCTACAGTTCCATTTATTTTCAGCCTAGGTGACGTATTGTGATACAGGGCTGTGATTTTGGCTATAAAAGGGTCCCCTAGACCCCTACCCCAAGCTTTTTAAGAGAATCATATATGGCGTGCCAGGAGACTCTATGGAATGCTTTCTCAGCATCCAACGAGAGTATCTAATTACAAATTTTTAACTGCATCTAGCCCAGGAAATACTTTGTGCCTAGTAGCAGTGTCTGCTAGTCAGCGGATTATCCCGGCTGTTAAGCAAGCTACACCACCTGTAGTTTAGACACTTAATTTTTTCAAAGGAAATGCTTCGGGACCATGGGATACTCAGTGAAGAGCATCAGGAGGCACCCCAAGGCATAGGGGCTGGGACTGGCAGTAGGATGCCTTGCGGTGGACAGTCGACCTCGATCCTTATAAAGGCTTTTTAACTGCAGCAGCTTTAGTGGACGCTACTGGAGCTGGAATTACGCGGCTGCTGGCATGAGACTTGCCCTCCAATAGATCCTTGTAAATGGATTTAAAGTGTATTCATTCAAATTAGAGAGACAATTTAAATTAAAAAGCTTAGAGCTGCCTCCACCACAGGGGGGCTCGCTCGACCCACCAGCGGACAGGCACCAGTATTGGGAGAGGGGGGCTGGCCGTCAGGGTTCACCGCGGCTCTGGCACAAACCCGGCGACACGGAGGTGGCACAGGCAGGAGCGGACTGAACGTGTCAGCTTCTCACTTTTTGGATTTTAGAAGGGCATGACATGCCTATATCTGTGTCTCCCCCTCCTTTTACTCCTCCACCTCTTTTCTTTTCGCATGACTATATGTACTTGTCACTTTTCCATGTGTTAGTTGTGTCTTCTGAGCAGTTTGTCAGCTTTTGGACACCTTTGAAGGTGTTTTCTATGTGTTTCTATGTGTTTTTGTTTGCCTGCCATTGGTTTTAACGGTGTTCGAAGGTGTTCGACGAACAGTTCGACGAACACACGGGTGTTCGACGAACCGAACCGAACTCGAACACTACGGGGGTGGCTCAACACTAGTAGTGATAAGACACCGAGAACTGGAAGGAGATAAAACAGGCCTCATACGGCCCCATGGTGTTCATTTAACGGATATTGGACTGGACCTATTCCTGTCTGGACTCCAGGACGGAGTGGAACAAGCGTTAATGATGATGATGGGTGGGGGTCGGAGTCCTGCCTACGAGTATGCAGGATCCTCCGTGGCCTGAAATAGAAAGGACATGTTTGAAAGTTACTCTTGTTGGCCAACTTGCCGGTGTGGAGACACAGGACATGCTGCAACAAGCGGAATTATTTTTGGAAATAAAATGCCTTTCTAATGGAATGAGTTAAAGAGTTAATAAAGCTGTGACCGATCCTCACCCATCCAGTTGTAAGAGTTACATTTTTGTATTGTTAAGGAAGGGGTGGCGGTAGGGGGGCTGAGCTTCTGGGTTTGGTTGGGGTCCCCACAGTCTTGAAAGGAGAGAAAGAGAGGAAAACAGAGAAGAGCACATTACTTAAGGTGAGACTTTCACGAAGATCACTCACCACACTGCCGTTCAGGCTAGGGTACCGGAGGCTGTGGTTGCCGTTCACATGAGGGCTCCCATCTGGTGGAGGTGGTCTGACGAGGTCTTTTCTGACCGGTTCGGCCGGCACTCGCACACCCCCCACTGCTGTGGCTTTGATGATGGGAAGATTCTCTACGTTCCGGTTGCTTAAGCTGCTTACGCTGCTTTGGCGGCTGTGGCTGCTGCTGTTCCTCTTGCGGCGGTGACAGCTGGTGTCCAGGTGACTGCGGCTCCTCACTCATTATGACGGGGATGCAGACACCGCCATCTTGATCGCTTCCCATTCTTAAGAAGCATTAGGGCTCCATCTCCTTTAGGCTCCTCCCCTTCCGGCAGCGTGCTCTCTCTCCTTTCTCTCTTTTTTTTTTCTTCTCTACCAGCTGGCGCGCTCCACCGCAGGACCCCCCCTGCGCTTGCGCAGCCAAGTGGTACCCAGCACGCTTGCAGTGGGGATGACCCGAGCATCGCACCCCGCACAAGCGCAGACCCGGCTTCCGGTGCACTACGTAATAGGGTGCACCACGACCCCGTGCATGCACAGCCCGGACTTCCGGCGCGCTAAGTCATAGGCCATGACGCAACCCTACATGTGCGCAGACCTGGAAGACCTGCCGGCCGGCGCGCTCAGCCATGCCACCATGTGAGCGCAGACCCGGCCGCAGGACCCGGCGTACACGGGAGAGGACCCCAGAAGGCAGCCCCCCCGCACGCAGACCCAGGTAGCAGCAAGATGGGGCTGGGATTAGAGGACCAACTCCTGCTTCTTCACGGCCTCCAGGCCGCATCGATCCCGGGATCTATGGTCCAGACCCCACGATCAGGTAGGCGAGGTACCACCTAAAGAGGCTCCCATCAAGGACAGGAACCAAAACTGATGTGGAAGAGAGGTACCGCCTTTTTATTCAGTAGGTTCCTGTCCTTGGTGGGTGGATACCCTCTCTCAGGTGGTGCTGTCATGGGAGAAGGGGAAAATCCATGTGATTTTTTGGAATAGTTCAGAACATAAATGCAAACCTATAAAGCCCACACAAGTAGGAATGTCAGTATTCATAGCATAAGCTGTTAGTGGGGAATACCTGGTCATAGTTGGTTTATCAGGTATGGTAAACCCTCTGTCCTCAAGGAAGGAGATAATATCGTGATTTGTATCGATCGCTAAAATCTTGTCATAAGAGATAATTGTTCCCTTTGTTGCAATTTTTATCAGCATCTTCTTGGACTCTTTCAATGCTGCAATCCTCTCCTCTTTTGAACCGTATTTAAGGCATTTTCGTGAAAGGTTTCGTGACAGAATGGACATGTCATTGGCATCCTGAAGTGGCCATTAAAAAGAAAAATGTAAGATCAGAAACAATATCACTGAGAATCCTTTTTTTTATGAAGGCTGGCTATTGCGTCGATTTCCAAAAGCCAGCCCTCATGGCAATATATTTTTTTTTTTGGATGAGGGCTCGCTCTTGGGTCATTTTTGATCTCCAATAGCCAGCCCTCATGGCAATATTTTCTTTGGATGAGGGCTGGCTCTTGGGTCATTTTTGATCTCCAATAGCCAGCTCTGATGGCAATATTTCTTTTTGGATGAGGGCTGGTTCTTGGGTCATTTTTGATCTCCAATAGCCAGCTCTGTTGGCAATATTTTATTCATTGGATGAGGGCTGGCTGTTGGGTCATTTTTGATCTCCAATAGCCAGTGCTCATGGCAATATTTTTTTTGGATAAGGGCTGGCTGTTGGGTAATTTTTGATCTCCAATAGCCAGCTCTGATGGCAATATTTTTTTTTTGGATGAGGGCTGGCTGTTGGGTCATTTTTGATCTCCAATAGTCAGTGCTGATGGCAATATTTTTTTTGGATGAGGGCTGGATCTTGGGTCATTTTTGATCTCCAATAGCCAGCTCTGATGGCAATATTTTTTTTGGATGAGGGCTGGCTCTTGGGTCATTTTTGATCTCCAATAGCCAGCTCTGATGGCAATATTTTTTTTTGGATGAGAGCTGGCTCTTTGGGTCGATTTTAATTTACAAAAGCCAGCCCTCATTTTTGGCCAAAACCAGACAAAAACGTACACGGTTGTTGAAGGAGCAATTGTATATACAGTTTAGTCTAAGTCTATACGTTTTGATAGCATACTACACACATTGTGGCAGTATCGTGTTAATAACACATGTAGTTTTTTACCACATTCATGCCCATAGATGTTGCGAAATCTGATTTTTTGCAACAAATGCACAGATTGACAAAATACTGTGCCAAAAACATGTGCAGTTTTGACCACACAAATGCTTACACAGTTTTGCACACGACCGGCACTCATGTTTGGTAAAAAAGAGACAAAAACATACACTGCTTTTGAACAAGTGACTGCACATATGGTTTAGCGCATGTCTGAGTTTTTTATAGCATAATAAGCAAATTGTAGCAAAATTGCGCCAATAACACATACCTTTTTACTACATGTACAGTTAGGTCCATATACACTGTGTTCCAAATTATTATGCAAATAATATTTTCTCAGATTTTCCCAAATTGCCTATATGAATTGCAGTCATTGTAATTTTCCAGTCAAATAACTATTAGAGTACAATTGAAAGGTTTTTGTACAAACTGCCTATGATAACAGTATATTTTTTTAAAAATAAAAAACTCAAACTGCACTCAAAATGCATGTTCCAAATTATTATGCACAGCAGAGTTTTCAACCTTTTCATTTTAATAAAGAACAAAAAAATGGTCATTTTTGAAATTATAAGCATTAGCAGGCTATTACAAACTGAAATCAAACAGTTTTCAACTCAAAACTTTATTCTAGGTGATGTTACATTTGCACATAGGACCCCTTGTTCGAAAGGAGCTTCTGAACTCTCTCGTCCATTGAATTTGTCAGGTTTTGGATGGTTTCTGCTTCCAATTGTTTTGCATGAGGACAGAATACCCTCCCAGAGCTGTTGCTTAGATGTGAACTGCCTCCAGCCATCATAGACACTCCTTTTGATGATGCTCCAGAGGTTCTCAATGGGGTTGAGGTCAGGGGAGCATGGGGGCCACACCATAAGTTTGTCCCCTTTTATGCCCATAGCAGCCAGAGATGCAGATTTGTTATGTGCAGCTTGAGACGGGGCATGCTTTCATTTGAGGGTATCCACATTAAAATTGGATGAAGGGTTTAGGAGTTTCAGCTCCTTAACATGTGCCACCCTGTTTTTAAAGGGACGAAAAGTAATTGAGCAGATTAAATAATTGTAAATAAAATGTTCATTTCTAGTACTTGGTTGAAAAACCTTTGCTGGCAATGACTGCCTGAATTCTTGAACTCATGGACATCACCAGACGCTGTGTTTCCTCCTTTTTGATGCTCTGCCAGGCCTTCACTGCGGTGGTTTTCAGTTGATGTTTGTTTGTGGGCCTTTCTGTCTGAAGTTTAGTCTTTTTCAAGTGAAATGCATGCTCAATTGGGTTGAGATCAGGTGACTGACTTGGCCATTCAAGAATATTCCACTTCTTTGCTTTAATAGACTCCTGGGTTGCTTTGGCTTTATGTTTTGGGTCATTGTCCATCTGTAGTAAGAAACGAGGACCAATCAGTTTGGCTGCATTTGGCTGGATCTGAGCACACAGTATGGCTCTGAATACATCAGAATTCATTCGGCTGCTTCTGTCCTGTGTCACATCATCAATAAACACTAGTGACCCAGTGCCACTGGCAGTCATGCATGCCCAAGCCATCACACTGCCTCCGTTGTGTTTTACAGATGATGTGGTATGCTTTGGATGATGAGCTGTACCACGCCTTCGCTATACTTTTCTCTTTCCATCATTCTGGTAGAGGTTGATCTTGGTTTCATCTGTCCATAGAATGTTCTTCCAGAACTGTGCTGGCTTTTTTAGATGTTTTTTAGCAAAGTCCAGTCTAGCCTTTTTATTCTTGATGCTTATGAGTGGCTTGCACCGTGCAGTGAACCCTCTGTATTTACTTTCATGCAGTCTTCTCTTTATGGTAGATTTGGATATTGATACGCCTACCTCCTGGAGAGTGTTGTTCACTTGGTTGGCTGTTGTGAAGGGGTTTCTCTTCACCATGGAGATTATTCTGCGATCATCCACCATTGTTGTCTTCCGTGGGTGCCCAGGTCTTTTTGCATTGATGAGTTCACCAGTGCTTTCTTTCTTTCTTTCTCAGGATGTACCAAACTGTAGATTTTGCCACTCCTAATATTGTAGCAATTTCTCGGATGGGTCTTTTCTGTGTTTGCAGCTTAAGGATGGTTTGTTTCACCCTCATGGAGAGCTCCTTTGACCGCATGTTTACTTCACAGCAAAACCTTCCAAATGCAAGCACCACACCTCAAATCAACTCCAGGCCTTTTATCTGCTTAATTGAGAATGACGTAACAAAGGGATTGCCCACACCTGTCCATGAGTCAATTGTCCAATTACTTATGGTCCCTTTAAAAACAGGGTGGCACATGTTAAGGAGCTGAAACTCCTAAACCCTTCATCCAATTTTAATGTGGAAACCCTCAAATGAAAGCTGAAAGTCTGAACTTCAACTGCATCTGAATTGTTTTGTTTACAATTCATTGTGATAATGTCTAGAACCAAAATTAGAAAAATGTTGTCTCTGTCCAAATATATATGGACCTAACGGTATGTACATAGATGTTGTGCAAATTGACAAAATCCCATGGCAAAAACACATACAGCTTTGACCGCGCAAATGCTTACAGTTTTGCACACGACCGACACTCATTTTTCAGTCAAAACAGAACAAAAACGTACACGGCTCTTGAGCGACGGTTTAGAGCATTTTGACTGGAAAAAGTTAAAGATACAGAAAGACCGCGCCAAAAACGTACACACTTTCTGCGACTGAGCCTGAACAATTGCAGGCCCTAACATGATGATAAAATACATTTCATAGAGCAATCCTGCCCCAGCCCCCACCACAGTATTACAACCAAGCTAACAATTTTGCGGAGGTCACAGAGAGAACATCAGCTAATGCAGCAGTAAAGTTAGGCACCCCATCCCATTATAAGCTATATGATAACCTCTTGTACAAATCCCCCCATGGTATGAGTGCACCCCAGAATGCATGCTGCAATGGTGTCCGGAAAGGGTCTTCCTAGAAGCAACACATACCTCTGCAGATTCACATTTCCCTCCCA
>NW_027362867.1:5565000-5663175 GCF_046119375.1 Phyllobates terribilis
CCATCTATACACAGCGGGAGGCCGCACGGCGCCATCTATACACAGCGGGAGGCTGGACGGCGCCATCTATACACAGCGGGAGGCCACACGTAGCCATATATACACAGCAGGAGGCCGCACGGCGCCATCAATACACAGCGGGAGGCCGCACGGCGCCATCTATACACAGCGGCAGTCTCAGTGCTTTGCAAGAGCAGTCAATAAATTCTGCTTGACTAATTCTGAGCACCATAAAGTCTGGTTCGCTTCTAACCTGCTGTCTTCATTTTCAGCTTGCTGAATTCTAACTCATTTACTGTCATTCGAGACGACGCCTTTGCTGGTCTCTTTCACCTTGAATACCTGTAAGTGCTCCACTTAATGTCATATTTTTTATTCTGTTCTTCTTCATCTTTTGGCATGTGCAATTGTATGAGCAAGTATTCATATGAATTTATGACCTACTTAAACCTTCGAGGACCTTAAATTTTATTCAATCAAATTTTTTTCCAGTTTAAAACTATGGGACATATATGTGCCTTGGTCCTCAAAGGGTTTTTAAAGGGGCATTTTTTTTATATACCTTGAAATTAAGCCCTACCCCATGGAATGAAGCCCTACCTACATGACATCTGAGAGCTACATGGATCCCGCTTGTGAGGTGCCTGTGCGTCACTACTATTCAGTTTTAGGGTCCACTCACTAAGCCATATATTCTCTCATGCAAAAGAATAGGGCCAATTATGCTAATGACACTCGGCTCAAACTCTGTCAGAGCTTCAACTGAGTGTGATCCGATTCTCTCGCAGCACAGATATGGAGAAGATACTTACTTTCTCCATCGTCTCTGTGAGTGTTCATCGGACTGCACTTGGATGACATCCGAGTGCAGTCCAATGTTTTACGTGCACCCATAGACTTGTATGGGTGCACATGGTCCAAATATCGAATGAGATTATTTTCTCATGCCGATAATCGCAAATCTGCACTGTCCCATAGTATAACATAGAGCCGAGTCCTATCCGATAAAACATCACATAGCATTCGGCCATGTTATACGACAGTGTGAGCGAGCCCTTAGAGTCAAGGAATATTTACATGCAGATGATGATATTACTCTCCCAGTGTATATTTTTTTAGGCGAGTTCATAGTAAATGCTTTGCCTTTTTGACATGTGATCAACTAAAGAACAAGAAAGATTTAGGACCTCCCCTATAGAGAAACGGAAAATAGTTTGGAGGACTTGCATGTCCTTTTTTATTTATTATGAGAAAATCATAAAAGATCCCGTTTTTTAACCATGCTGTGACTTTCTGCTGAGGGAGAGGGAGAGAGCTGCCCTATTCAGAGTCTGTAATAAGACCTGCTGACAAAAGTGTTGAAGATACAGTCTAATGTGAATTAACAATGAAAAAAAGTTAATTTCACAAATGGCTTGTATTTTTTTTAATACAAACCTTTTTGTGTTTACAGCTCCTTTAAAGGGAATCTGTCATCAGGTTTTTGCCACCCAATCTGAGAGCAGCATAATGTAGGGTTAGAGGCACTGATTCCAGTAATGTGTCACTTACTGGGCTGCTTAGTGTTGTTTTGATAAAATCATTGATTTGTCAGAAGGTAATTATCACTAGATGACTAGTAAGTTCTGTAGGACCCCACCCCCATCACTGATCAGTAGATTTCTGTGTACACTGAGCATGGGCAGAAAGCTGCCAATCAGTGGTGTGGGCGGGGCTATACAGAGCGCAGCATTCAGAGAGCTGCTAGATCTGCAGCAGATAAAACGGTGATTTTCTCAAAATGACAACAAGCAGCTGAAAAAGTGACACATCGCTGGAATCAGGGTATCTGCCCCTATATTGTGCTGCTCTCAGATGGGGCAGCACAATTAATATTGTGCCAAATTAATTTCCCGTGAACTATCACATGATCTATCACAGGGGATCATGTGACATGTCACGTGATAAATCAGGTGGGGGGGGGCCCGCACCTTCTAAACTGCCCGGGGCCCTTGCTACTCTTAATCCACCCCTGCACACTATGCAGCTTTTTTATTGGAGCCTCCTGCAGTTTCTGGTGGCTCGGGGAAGAGAGTACCCCCAGCACCATGTTAAGTCAATGGGAGGAATGAATGGCGTTTCCCTATCTCACTTTAACCTGGATTTCTCCGGAACCGTGAGTCCAATAAACAACTTGAAATATACGTTCTGTAGATTGGACCATCAGCTTTCAAGGGTTTCATCTCCTGAGTGAGAGGCACCTTGTACCAAGGAGCCGCGCCCTGAGAGCCGTGACCCCCCTCTGCCCAGGCGGCCCATGTCTACTAAATTGGTTACCCACTTTCCAGTGCTGATATCTCGGCTTTTGAAGGTCCAAGATGGCCCAAACTTACAGTGTGTACAGACCTCAAGTAGACCTGCACAATGAGAGGTGGCACTTGTTAATAGTCAGACTTGTTCCACTACCAGACATGTCTAAGATCGGTACCTTTTGCTCCGGTTCTGAAGGTTCAATCGAAAATCATAGATATGCACTTTGTATCACTCGCTCTCCCCTTTCAAGGGACTCCTCACTTGTGTATGTACGTCATTTCCCTGAGGAGCAGTGCCCCAAGAAGCAAGACACCCCTACCGGGCCATTGCTAAGTATGAGACTGTGAGAGTGAATGCCGTAATACCATACGCGGCCCTGCAGGAGCCTGTGTGGCCCAGTAGGAGGCTGTGTAGCCATGTAGCAAGCTATGTAGCCCTGTATTAGTCTGTGTGGCCCTGTTTTAGGCTGTGCGACCCCGTATTAGGTAGTGCGGCCCTAGAGAAGGCTGTGCGGCCCTAGAGGAGGCTGTGCAGCACTAGAGGAAGCTGTGTGGCACTAGAGGAGGCTGAGTGGCCCTAGAGGAGGCTTTGTGGCCCTGTAGGTGTCTAAGTGACCCTGTGAGGTTGGTGATAGACTGACAAATCATCCCATGAAAATTTTATTTACAGGCTCTCATATGCACATAGAGGCACAGAGCATTCCTCTCACCTGTTTGCCGTGTTTTTGCTGCCAAGAGATGCAGAAACCTTGCAGAAATATCTGCAGTCAAATACTCAACGTGCGCACATAGCGATGTGACATGGCAGACGCTGAGTATTTGATTGCAGAAATTTCTGCATGGTTTCTGTATCTCTTGGCAGCAAAAACACTGCTGAAAAAATGTGAGTTTTTGCTTCCAAGAGATGCAGAAACCTTGCCGATTTTTAGTGTGAGACATTGATAGTATGTGCCATATATGGCCCTCACTCTCACAGTCTCACATTAAAAAATGACTTGCGCTGAATTAATGGAAATTGTAGGCCAGTGTTGATCTCCGCGATGCGTTCAAGACCCTTGAAATATAATGGGTTTCAGATAAAGGTTTATATATATTCAGATATAGGCCATCCTGGTATGCATGGTCCCTTCAGACCCCACCAACCCTCATATGCATGGCCCCCTCACACCCAATACTGATATACCTTCACCTAACAGACCCAATTCTGGTATGCTTGGCTCCCACTGACCCAATTATGGCATGCACTGCCCCCTCAGACCCAATTCTGGCATGCATGGCCCCCTCAGACCCAATTCAGTCATGCATGGCCCCCTCAGATCCAATCCTGGTATGCATGGCTCCATCAGACCCAATCCTGGCATGCATGGCCCCTTCAGTACCAATCCTGGTATGCATGACCGTCTCACACCCAATCCTGGCATGCATGGCCCCACAGACTCAATACTGGTATGCATGGCCCCCTTACACCCAATTCTGGCATGCATGGCCCCCTCAGACCCAATACTGGCAAACATGGCCCACTCAGACCCATTCCTGGTATGCATGGACCCCTCAGAACCAATCCTGGTGAGCATGCACCTCCTGGACCCAATTCTGGTATGCATGGCCTCTTCAGACTCAATACTGGTATGCATGGCCTCTTCAGACCCAATACTGATATGCATGGCCCCCTCAGACCCAATACTGATATACATTCACCTAACAGACCCAATCCTGGTATACATGGCTCCCTCAGACCCAATTCTGGCATGCACTCCCCTCAGACACAATCATGGCATGCATGTCCCACTTAGACCCAATCCTGGTATGTATGGCCCCCTCATACCCAATGCTGGAATGCATGGCCCTCTCAGAACGAATAATGTTATGTATGGCCCCTCAGACCCTATCCTGGCATGCGCGACCCCCTCAGATCCATTCATGGTATGCTTGGCTCCCGCAGACTCAATTCTGGCATGCACTTCCCCCCTCAGACCCAATTCTAGCATGCATGGCCCCCTCAGATCCAATCCTGGTATGCATGGCTCCCTCAGACCCAATCCTGGCATGCATGGCCCCGTCAGACCCAATACTGGCATCTATGGCTCCCTCTGACCCAATCCTGGCATGCATGGCCCCCCCAGACCCAATCCTGGCATGCATGGCCCCCTCAGACCCAATACTGGTATGCAAGCACCACCCGGATCCAATCCTGGTATGCATGACCGTCTCAGACCCAATTGTGGCATGCAAGGCCCACTCAGACAAAATCATGGCATGCATGGCCCCCTTACACTCCATTCTGGCATGCATTGCCCCCTCAGACCCAATACTGGCAATCATGGCCCACTCAGACCGATTCCTGGTATGCATGGCCTCTTCAGACCCAATACTGATATGCATGGCCCCCTCAGACCCAATACTGATATACATTCACCTAACAGACCCAATCCTGGTATACATGGCTCCCTCAGACCCAATTCTGGCATGCACACCCCTCAGACCCAATCCAGGCATGCATGACCCCCTCAGATCCATTCCTAGTATGCATGGCTCCCTCAGACCCAATTAGGGCATGCACTTCCCCCTCAGACCCAATTGTGGCATGCATGCACCCCTCAGACCCAATTCAGGCATGCATGGCCCCCTCAGACCCAATACTGGTATGCATGGCTCCCGCAGACCCAATTATGGCATGCATGGCCCCTTCAGTACCAATCCTGGTATGCAAGACCGTCTCAGACCCAATTCTGGCATGCATGGCCCCCTCAGACAAAATCATGGCATGCATGGCCCCCTCAGACAAAATCCTGGCATGCATGGCCTCCTCAGATCCAATCCTGGTATGCATGGGCCTCTCAAACAATCCTGGCATGCATGGCCCCTCCGAACCCTTTCCTGGTATGCATGGCACCCTCAGACCCAATCCTGGAATGCATGCCCCCCCCATACCCACTCCTGGCAGGCATGGCCCCCTCAGACCTAATCCTGGTATGCATAGTCTCCTTAGATCCAATCCTAATATGCATCCCTATCCGACCCAATACTGGCATGCATTGCCCCCTCAGACCGAATCTTGTCATGCCTGGCTCCCTCAGATCCAATACTGGTATTCAGAGGCTTATCAGACAAAATCCTGGCATACATGGCCCCCTTAGGCCAAATCCTGGCATGCTTGGCCCCCTTAGACCTAATCTTTGCATTCAAGACCCCCTCAGAACCAATCCTAGCATGCATTGCCCCTGTAGACCCAATCCTGGAATGCATGTCCCCTTCAGACCCAATCCTGTTATGTATGGCCCCCTCAGAGCCAATCCAGGCATGCATGACTTCCTCAGATCCATTCCTAGTATGCATGGCTCCCACAGACCCAATTATGGCATGCATGGCCCCCTCAGACCAAATTCAGTTATGCATGGCCCCCTCAGATCCAATCCTGGCATGCATGGCTCCATCAGACCCAATCCTGGCATGCATGGCCCCTTCAGTACCAATCCTGGTATGCATGACCGTCTCAGACCCAATTCTGGCATGCAAGGCCCACTCAGACAAAATCATGGCATGCATGGCCCCCTTACACTCCATTCTGGCATGCATGGCCCCCTCAGACCCAATACTGGCAATCATGGCCCACTCAGACCCATTCCTGGTATGCATGGACCCCTCAGAACCAATCCTGGTAAGCATGCACCTCCTGGACCCAATTCTGGTATGCATGGCCTCTTCAGACCCAATACTGATATGCATGGCCCCCTCAGACCCAATACTGATATACATTCACCTAACAGACCCAATCCTGGTATACATGGCTCCCTCAGACCCAATTCTGGCATGCACTCCCCTCAGACCCAATCATGGCATGCATGGCCCCCTCATACCCAATGCTGGAATACATGGCCCCCTCAGAACCAATAATGTTATGTATGGTCCCCTCAGACCCTATCCTTGCATGCGCGACCCCCTCAGATCCATTCATGGTATGCTTGGCTCCCGCAGACCCAATTCTGGCATGCACTTCCCCTTCAGACCCAATTCTGGCATGCATGGCCCCCTCAGATCCAATCCTGGTATGCATGGCTCCCTCAGACCCAATCCTGGCATGCATGGCCCCCTCAGACCCAATACTGGCATCTATGACTCCCTCTGACCCAATCCTGGCATGCATGGCCCCCGAGACCCAATCCTGGCATGCATGGCCCCCTCAGACCCAATACTGGTATTCAAGCACCACCCGGATCCAATCCTGGTATGCATGACCGTCTCAGACCCAATTCTGGCATGCATTGCCCACTCAGACAAAATCATGGCATGCATGGCCCCCTTACACTCCATTCTGGCATGCATGGCCCCCTCAGACCCAATTCTGGCAATCATGGCCCACTCTGACCCATTCCTCGTATGCATGGACCCCTCA
Source organism: Phyllobates terribilis (assembly GCF_046119375.1). Taxonomy (NCBI): domain Eukaryota; kingdom Metazoa; phylum Chordata; class Amphibia; order Anura; family Dendrobatidae; genus Phyllobates; species Phyllobates terribilis. The sequence goes on from NW_027362867.1 coordinate 5,571,685, forward strand.
GAACCAATCCTGGTAAGCATGTACCTCCTGGACCCAATTCTGGCATGCATGGCCCCCTCAGACCCAATACTGGCATCTATGGCTCCCTCTGACCCAATCCTGGCATGCATAGCCCCCCCAGACCCAATCCTGGCATGCATGGCCCCCTCAGACCCAATACTGGTATGCAAGCACCACCCGGATCCAATCCTGGTATGCATGGCACCATCAGACCGAATCCTGGCATGCATGGCCCCCTCAGGTCCAATCCTGGCATGCATTCCCCCCCCCCAGACCCAATCCTGGCATGCATGGCCTCCTCAGACACAATTCTGGCATGCATGACTCTCTCAGACCCAATCATGGCATGCATGGCCCCCTCAGACCTAATGCTGGCAATCATGGCCCACTCAGACCCATTCCTGGTATGCATGGACCCCTCAGAACTAGTTTTGAGCGAGCACTAAAATGCTCGGGTGCTCGAAGCTCGGGCCGAGCTCGCCGTGATACTCGGGTGCTCGACCTGAGCAACGAGCCCAATGTTAGTCTATGGGAGACTCGAGCATTTTTGCGGTGGCACAGAAATTCATAGAAGTCCCAGTAGCCGGTTCCCACATTTAATAAGCTATTCCGAGGGTGAGATCTGGCTACAGAAATTCATAGAAGTCCCGGTAGCCAGCTCTCACCTTTAATAAGCTATTCCGAGGGTGAGCGCTGGCTACAGAAATTCATAGAAGTCCCAGTAGCCGGCTCTCACCTTTAATAAGCTATTCCGAGGGTGAGAGCTGGCTACAGAAATTCATAGAAGTCCCAGCAGCCTGCTCTCACCTTTAATAAGCTATTCCGAGGGTGAGAGCTGGCTACAGAAATTCATAGAAGTCCCAGTAGCCGGCTCTCACCTTTAATAAGCTATTCTGAGGGTGAGAACTGGCTACAGAAATTCAGAGAAGTCCCAGTAGCCAGCTCTCACCTTTAATAAGCTATTCCGAGGGTGAGCGCTGGCTACAGAAATTCATAGAAGTCCCGGTAGCCAGGTCTCACCTTTAATAAGCTATTCCGAAGGAGAGAACTGGCTATAGAAATTCATAGAGGTCCCGGTAGCCGGCTCTCACCTTTAATAAGCTATTCCGAGGGTGGGAGCTGGCTACAGAAATTCATAGTAGTCCCGGTAGCCGGCTCTCACCTTTAATAAGCTATTCTGAGGGTGAGAACTGGCTACAGAAATTCATAGAAATCCCAGTAGCCAGCTCTCACCTTTAATAAGCTATTCCGAGGGTGAGAGCTGGCTACAGGAATTCATAGAAGTCCCGGTAGCCAGGTCTCACCTTTAATAAGCTATTCCGAGGGCGAGAACTGGCTATAGAAATTCATAGAGGTCCCGGTAGCCAGCTCTCACCTTTAATAAGCTATTCCGAGGGTGGGAGCTGGCTACAGAAATTCATAGTAGTCCCGGTAGCCGACTCTCACCTTTAATAAGCTATTCCGAGGGTGGGAGCTGGCTACAGAAATTCATAGAAATCCCAGTAGCCGGCTCTCACCTTTAATAAGCTATTCCGAGGGTGAGAGCTGGCTACAGAAATTCATAGAAGTCCCGATAGCCAGCTCCCACCTTTAATAAGCTATTCCGAGGGTGAGCGCTGGCTACAGAAATTCATAGAAGTCCCAGTAGCCAGCTCTCACCTTTAATAAGCTATTCCGAGGGTGAGAGCTGGCTACACCTTTAATAAGCTATTCCGAGGGTGAGAGCTGGCTACAGAAATTCATTGAAGTCCCGGTAGCCGGCTCCCACCTTTAATAAGCTATTCCGAGGGTGTGAGCTGGCTACAGAAATTCATAGAAGTCCCAGTAGCCAGCTCTCACCTTTAATAAGCTATTCCGAGGGTGAGCGCTGGCTACAGAAATTCATAGAAGTCCCAGAAGCCGGCTCTCACCTTTAAGAAGCTATTCCGAGGGTGAGAGCTGGCTACAGAAATTCATAGAAGTCCCAGTAGCCAGCTCTCACCTTTAATAAGCTATTGCGAGGGTGAGGGCTGGCTACAGAAATTCATAGAAGACCCGATAGCCAGCTCCCACCTTTAATAAGCTATTCCGAGGGTGGGAGCTGGCTACAGAAATTCATAGAAGTCCCAGCAGCCAGCTCTCACCTTTAATAAGCTATTCCGAGGGTGAGGGCTGGCTACAGAAATTCATATTAGTCCCGATAGCCAGCTCTCACCTTTAATAAGCTATTCCGAGGGTGAGAGCTGGCTACAGAAATTCATAGAAGTCCCAGTAGCCGGCTCTCACCTTTAATAAGCTATTCCGAGGGTGAGCGCTGGCTACAGAAATTCATAGAAGTCCCAGTAGCGTGCTCTCAACTTTAATAAGCTATTCCGTGGGTGAGAGCTGGCTACAGAAATTCATAGAAGTCCCGGTAGCCGGCTCTCACCTTTAATAAGCTATTCCGAGGGTGAGAGCTGGCTACAGAAATTCATAGAAGTCCCGGTAGCCGGCTCTCACCTCTAATAAGCTATTCCGAGGGTGAGCGCTGGCTACAGAAATTCATAGAAGTCCCGGTAGCCGGCTCTCACCTTTAATAAGCTATTCCGAGGGTGAGAGCTGACTACAGAAATTCATAGAAGTCCCGGTAGCCGGCTCTCACCTTTAATAAGCTATTCCGAGGGTGAGAGCTGGCTACAGTAATTCAGAGAAGTCCCGGTAGCCAGCTCTCACCTTTAATAAGCTATTCCGAGGGTGAGAGCTGGCTACAGAAATTCATAGAAGTCCCAGTAGCCGGCTCTCACCTTTAATAAGCTATTCCGAGGGTGAGCGCTGGCTACAGAAATTCATAGAAGTCCCAGTAACCGGCTCTCAACTTTAATAAGCTATTCCGTGGGTGAGAGCTGGCTACAGAAATTCATAGAAGTCCCGATAGCCGGCTCTCACCTTTAATAAGCTATTCCGAGGGTGAGATCTGGCTACAGAAATTCATAGAAGTCCCGGTAGCCGGCTCTCACCTCTAATAAGCTATTCCGAGGGTGAGCGCTGGCTACAGAAATTCATAGAAGTCCCGGTAGCCGGCTCTCACCTTTAATAAGCTATTCCGAGGGTGAGAGCTGACTACAGAAATTCATAGAAGTCCCAGTAGCCAGCTCTCACCTTTAATAAGCTATTCCGTGGGTGAGAGCTGGCTACAGAAATTCAGAGAAGTCCCGGTAGCCAGCTCTCACCTTTAATAAGCTATTCCGAGGGTGAGAGCTGGCTACAGAAATTCATAGAAGTCCCAGTAGCCGGCTCTAACCTTTAATAAGCTATTCCGAGGGTGAGAGCTGGCTACAGAAATTCATAGAAGTCCCAGTATCCGGCTCTCACCTTTAATAAGCTATTCCGAGGGTGAGAACTGGCTACAGAAATTCATAGAAGTCCCAGTAGCCGGCTCTCACCTTTAATAAGCTATTCCGAGGGTGAGAGCTGGCTACAGATATTCATAGAAGTCCCAGCAGCCAGCTCTCACCTTTAAAAAGCTATTCCGAGGGTGAGAGCTGGCTACAGAAATTCATAGAAGTCCCAGAAGCCAGTTCTCACCTTTAATAAGCGATTCCGAGGGTGAGAGCTGGCTACAGAAATTCATAGAAGTCCCAGTAGCCGGCTCTCACCTTTCATAAGCTATTCTGAGGGTGAGAGCTGGCTACAGAAATTCATAGAAGTCCCATTAGCCAGCTCTCACCTTTACTAAGCTATTCCGAGGGAGAGAGCTGGCAACAGAAATTCATAGAAGTCCCGGAAGCCAGCTCTCACCTTTAATAAGCTATTCCGAGGGTGGGAGCTGGCTACAGAAAATTGCAGAAATTCATATGTGGCACCCCAGGGGTCTGGTTTCCACAGTAACAAGCAATGTTATGTCTGAGAGCAGGTGGGAGGTCTCTTGGCCAGGGATCCTGTGCATGCCACACCTCCTGCCCAGTCTTGGGAGGGGAAGAACTTCCCCTATATAAACCCGGGGCTGAAGCAGGGTTAGGCAGTCAAGGAGAGTAGAGACAAGAAACAGTCACAGGAAGAAACAGCAGAAGCTCAGTGGGAGCAATACTACTACAAGTCAGGGGCTGGCAGCTGCAGAGCTCGCCCTGACTGAGAAGCTTTCTTACCGGACCCGGCGTCCGAGGCTGTGGGGACTAACTCTTACCCAGCAGCAGAAGCCGACCGGCAGGGGATTTCAGGTCCTCAGGCCCAGAAACCCGAAGGCACGGTCACACGCGTGGGACCAGCGCCGCCATCGTGGAGCGGAAGCCATTAGAAGGCCCCGAGTCACCGGCCATACGGGTGAGCACCACACGGTACACTCAGGGACGTGGGCTATTTATATCCGCTTCTAGCAAGGTAGCCAGAAGAGTACAGTCAGTTTGGGAGGCCTACACCTCCGTCTGGCCAGGGGAGATCCCATCTGCTCAAGGACTGACCAGGCCCCGTCCGCTAGCAAGTACTCCGGGAGGGTCTATCGTTGTTACCAGTAAAGACCCTGAATTACACCGCACCGTCTCTGAGTGGTTCCTGCTACCCTCATCTTCCACGTCGGCTGCCCTGAGGCCATACCCCTCCCGTTGAGGGTTATACTATCACGCTGCACAATTCTACACCGGCCTCAGCGGTCTGCCCTGCAGCGGCAGCTCCATAGCTGCAAATCAACGGGTGGCGTAGTCGACACTCAAATAACATCTATCAAGACTGCCACACACTGAGTTGACTCCCTGGGCACGGACCGGGTCCCCGCCACTCGGAGACTACAACCCTCATCTGATCCGGTTCCGGGTAAGCCCCCGTGCGCGAGACGCTGCGCGACACAGCAGGCCCAGGGGCGCGTCAACTTTGGCGTAGTCGGCAGGATTTCGTGCCCGCAACCACCGGGTACTGCGTGCCTGAAAAAGAGACTTTTAAAACTTACCATCCGTGAAGTTTTCCCGCCATCGGTGAAGATTCCCGCCATCCGGCGCCATCTTCAGCCTTCTTCCCGCCATCCGTGGAGTTTTCCCGCCGTTGGACGCCATCTTGAGGACGCCGCGAGGGAAGAAGAGGGGCGTGGACTCCGGAAGCGCGCGAGAACTGAAGCCCCGCCTCACGTCCAGACGTTGCGTAAGGTCCTGGAAGGAGCCCAGCAGACGCCGACGTCACCGGAGCGCGACGGAAGGTCCTCAACCCTGACGATCTACTGCGGAGCCACGGCCTACAGAACAGGATCATCGCAAGGTAGGCCACGGTCCACTAGGGGGAGGAAGATGTCGGATGCGGAGGAGAGCTTCATTGCCTCAACCCCCGCCAGCGCCACCGCTGCTGCAGTTATGCCCTTCACCATGCCCTATATCCCGGGAGCAGCTTGGCTACCCCAGTACTCAGGGGAGTCACATACCCTGCATGACTTTAGAGAAAAGCTGGATAGCCTCTTCCAGGTGTACCCCCTCACAGAAGAGCAAAAAGTGAGCATCCTGGTGGCCCAACTAACCGGGGCAGCCAAAAGGGAAGTAAAATCCTGGCCACCTGGGAGGAAGACTGTCGCAGGGATACTAACCCGGCTGAAGGATACCTTTGATACCCGCACCTCAGCCGAGATTAAGCTTAGATTCTACGGGTGCAAGCAGCGAGCGCATGAGAGTATAAGGGACTATGCACTAAACCTACAAGAGGCCCTGAGGGCCATTAAGCAGACCGACCCTGATGGAGTGGGAAACGAGGACAGGCTGTTGACCGAACAATTTATAGAGGGACTATATTGTAATGCCCACCGAACCCAGTTGCGGGCGATGGCCTTACAGGATCCCCACCTGGGCTTTGCACAGTTCAAGGACAGAGCCATCCGGGTGCTCCGAGAACCGGCACCGGGTGGCGTTGTGACCCACAGGCGCCCAGCTAGCACTTACCACCAGGAGGCGGCGCCCTTGTCGGCAGGGCCTGTGGGAGCTGATGCGCAGGCTTTGGACAATGACCCGGCTCCAGACCTACACCATCAGGTCCAAGAGCTAGCTAAGAGCGTTGCTGCGCTAACCCGAACTGTGCAGTCTTTACAGGTTTCCACCCCAGGGAAGATCCAGCTGGCATCCGGACCGGAGGACATCCCGTGGCGTCGACCAAGGAGGACCCCACCGGCCAGAGGAAGACCCAGTGACCGATACAGCGAAGACGGACGACCCATCTGCCGCCGCTGCAATCAACCCGGACATATGGCAAGGTACTGTTCTTTAAACGGGCACAACCTGGGGTAGAGGGCCAACCCCCAGGAAAAAGATCACCAGGCCCATCGAACTGGCGCGACAGATATGTGGGAGGACGTCCAGTCTTGCCTGTGGTACTGGATGGCATTCCCATGAGTGCCCTACTGGACACCGGGTCACAGGTCACCACCATCCCGTACGTGCTCTTTAAGCAGTACTGGAATTACTCGGAAATTACCCACTACCCTGACGACGACTTGAGTATCATCGCCAGCAATGGCCAGCCCGTGCCACAGATCGGATTTAAAGAGGTGACCATCAAAATCGGTAGAGTCGAACTGGCAGCACAGGGACTGATCATTGTAGATATTGACAAACATGAGAGTCACCCAAAAATAACTCTAGGAACTAATGTAATTGAAAATTGTCTTGCAGAGGTGATTTTCCTTTTACAGCAGGTTGCCAAGAACGCCAGCTCCGGCGAGCAGCGGGTGCTCCAGAAAGAGATCCGGGCACTGATGCGACGGCAACAGGTGGAACTCTCCGGCGGTGAGATTGGTAGCGTAAGAATGTGTGACCCTTTTCCTATTGCCATGCCCCCAAAAAGTGAAATGATGATTTGGTGCCGGGCAGCTATTGGTCTGAGAGGTAGAGATTACCAGGCAATGGTAGAACCAGTTTACTCAGACAGTAGGCCCACCATCTTGACAGCACGGGGGGTGGTTAATGTACGCCATGGGAGGGTGCCCGTTCGCATAATCAATATCGGGAAGAGGGAAGTGTACCTGCCCCGGTATGCCACGCTAGCCAAATTATATACCATTAACCAAAATGCTATACAATCTGTGGAACCCTTGCCTCCATCTCACCCGGAGGAAGGTAACGGCTCTAAGAAAACAAAGGAGGACTGGTGTCAGCAACTACATTTGGGTACTGACTCCACTCCCTCACATCAGAAACAGGGAGTCTATCGGGTGGTTCAAGAGTACGAGAGAGTGTTTAGTAAACACCCGTTAGACTTCGGGCGAGTCAAGGGGGTAGAACACCACATCCCCACGGGAGACCATCCTCCCATAAAAGAGAGGTATCGACCCGTACCCCCTGCACACTACCAACACGCCAAGGGGATGCTTAGAGACATGAAGGAGGCTGGGGTGATCAGGGATAGCTGTAGCCCCTGGGCAGCTCCACTAGTCTTAGTCAGAAAAAAAGACAACACCATGAGGATGTGTGTAGATTACCGGAAAATCAACCGTATCACACACAAGGATGCGTACCCCTTACCAAGGATAGAGGAGTCATTGGCTGCTTTAAGATCTGCTAACTTCTTCTCTACCTTGGATCTCACTAGCGGGTACTGGCAGGTTCCTGTAGCAGAGGCGGACCGGGAGAAGACCGCATTCACCACCCCGATGGGACTTAGCGAGTTCACCTGCATGCCGTTCGGACTCTGCAACGCACCAGGAACCTTCCAACGACTAATGTAGTGTTGTCTGGGCCACAGAAACTTCGAGACGGTCCTGTTGTACCTGGACGATGTCATCGTATATTCCAAGACGTATGAGGACCACCTGAAACACCTGGCGGAAGTGTTCGAAGCTCTGGCGAGTTACGGCCTAAAGGTGAAACCCTCCAAGTGTCACCTCCTGAAACCAAAGGTGCAGTACCTGGGACACGTGGTGAGCGCTGACGGAGTGGTTCCCGATCCTGATAAGATCACCGCAATTAAGGAATGGCCAAGCCCCTCCAGCGTAAAAGAAGTGCGGCAGTTCCTCGGGTTGGTAGGCTACTACCGAAGGTTTATTCCCGGTTTCACCAAAAAGGCAGCACCTATGCAGGACCTCCTGATAGGCCAGTACCGGAAGGCCAAGAACCAGAAGCCACCCTTCAAATGGGAGGAGCTGGAAGAAGAGTCCTTCCGCCAGCTGAAGATGGCCCTCACGGGGGACGAAATCCTGGCGTACCCGGATTATAGCCAGCCCTTTATCCTCTACACCGATGCCAGTAACATCGGGCTAGGAGCCGTACTGTCCCAGATCCAGCAGGGGAAGGAATGAGTAATCGCCTACGCCAGCCGAAAGCTGCGACCCACCGAAAGGAATCCCGAGAATTACAGCTCATTTAAGCTAGAGTTCCTGGCCGTAGTATGGGCAGTCACCGAGCGCTTTAAGCATTACCTCGCTTCTTCCCGGTTCACTGTGTACACGGATAACAACCCGTTGACACACCTGGACACGGCAAGACTCGGTGCCCTGGAGCAGAGGTGGATGGCCCGTCTGTCCAACTACGAGTTCACAATCAAATACCGGGCCGGACGCTCCAATACCAACGCGGACGCCCTGTCCAGGATGCCCAACCTGCCGGACGAAGGAGAAGATCCGGAGGGACTGGAAGAAGTTGAACTCCCTGCGTTCCACCGTCATGGGACTATCCAGTACTCCCACCGGGTAAGGAGTAAGCAGGCTGCTACGTTGAACCCCTTACCTCACTACAACTGGGCGGAAACGCAAGACAGCGACCCTGCCATCCGACTGGTGAAGGAGATTCTGACTCGCCCGGAGGCTTGCCTTGAACCAGACGCTCCGGAGGAAGCCAAACAACTATGGGCAGAGAGGAGTCGACTGTTCCTTTACAAGGGGAAGTTGTGCCGCACAATGGTTAACTCCCGGACGCATGAACTACTCTGGCAAGTAGTGGTGCCACGAAGAGACGCAGCCATGGTGATGGAGGCATACCACGACGGAGCTGGACACTTCGGGTGGAAGAAGCTGGAGTTCCTGCTGCGCGAGCGATTCCACTGGGTAGGCATGAGGGGAACCATTGAGAAGTGGTGCAGAGACTGTGGCCCGTGCAACCTAAGAAGGAAGGATCGTGCCAGCCAGAAGACTCCCCTGCAGTCCATCGTCACCCGGCAGCCGTTGGAACTGGTAGCCTTGGATCATGTAAAACTGACCCCAAGCAGAAGTGGCTACGTCTACGCACTAACCATCGTGGATCACTACTCCCGGTTCTTGGTTGTCGTCCCCGTCAAGGACTTAACAGCTCGAACAGCAGCGAGAGCCTTCCAGCAGCATTTCTGCCGTCCACACGGGTACCCGGACCAAGTGTTGACAGACCAGGGACCTGCCTTTGAAGCGGAGGTCTTCCAAGAATTCTGCACTCTGTATGGCTGCCGGAAGATAAGGACGACACCCTATCATCCGCAAACTAATGGACTTTGTGAGAAAATGAACCAGGTGGTAATGGATCTTCTGAAAACGTTGCCCCTGGAAGAACGCAGTCTGTGGCCTGAGAAGCTGCCCGATCTGGTGGACCTATACAACCACATCCCGGTAGGTTCCACCAACTGTACCACGGCTTACCTAATGAGGGCAAGACCTGGTAAGTTACCTGTTGACCTGGAAATGGGAGTTCTGACACCCGAGGACACTTCACCAGAAGCAGACTGGGACACAGAGAGGCAGCAGCAGTACCGGAGAGTACAGGAGAGCGTGGAGCGAAGTCTCTGTCAGGCTAGGGAAAGACAAGAGAAAACTTACAACCAGTATGCTCCCGCTGTTCCCCTGGTACCCGGAGAGCAGGTCTTGAAGAGGAAGAGACGGCTCCACAAGTTGGACGACCAGTGGGAGAAGGACCCGTACACCGTACTGCCCTCAAGCTACGAGAACCCGAAGGTTTGTACCATCAGTAAAGACGGAGGGGAAACTACAGCCATTGTATCCCGGGACCACCTGAAGAAGTGTCCCGAACAACTGAGGAACCCTGAAGAGGAACAAGAAGACCATCGACCCGTAGAGGAAAGGGAAGATATGGTTAGTACTGTGCTCGGGGACTTCCCTCGGTCTTGGACTCAAGTCAATGGTGCAGTTGTGGTACCCGTACTCACCTTCCTCCAACCAGCATCCCAAGCACCTACGGAGCAACAGGTAGAGCTGGAAGAACAGCCGGTCCAGGAGGCAGAAGACCCCACACCCGCAGACCAGGAGGATCAACCCTCTGCTTGCAGTGAGCCTGCCATATCCCTAGTGAGCCAAAGAGCCGGTAGACAGCTGCCCAGTTTACCCTTGACAGCTCCTACACCCTGTAGTTCAGGGCTAGACAGTCAGCTCCGTAGGTCCACTAGGGCCACTAGAGGCCAGTTACCCGCACGTTGGAGGATTTGAAGTGTATAAATTGTTTTATTTATGTTTACCTGTGTATTGTTGCTTGTGTATAATTTTGTGTTTCTAGTTATTTGTAGGAGTCCTTGGTGGATTTACCGGGAATCCTTTGTACATAGTTGGAGCGTAACCCAGGATGGACTAAAGACTGTTAAGGACTCGGGGCAGGACAAACCCCTACCTGGTTACGTCTCCCTGTTTTGGTGAAATGGACACCTTGCTTTTCTTCAAAGACTACACCCGGTTACGGACATGCCGTGACCACCTTTATGTGTTTCTTCTTATTGTACTATTATTGTTGTTATATCTTGTTATGTTTTTCTAAAATATGTTTAGTCCCGGAGTACTAAATTTCACTAGGGGGGAATGTGGCACCCCAGGGGTCTGGTTTCCACAGTAACAAGCAATGTTATGTCTGAGAGCAGGTGGGAGGTCTCTTGGCCAGGGATCCTGTGCATGCCACACCTCCTGCCCAGTCTTGGGAGGGGAAGAACTTCCCCTATATAAACCCGGGGCTGAAGCAGGGTTAGGCAGTCAAGGAGAGTAGAGACAAGAAACAGTCACAGGAAGAAACAGCAGAAGCTCAGTGGGAGCAATACTACTACAAGTCAGGGGCTGGCAGCTGCAGAGCTCGCCCTGACTGAGAAGCTTTCTTACCGGACCCGGCATCCGAGGCTGTGGGGACTAACTCTTACCCAGCAGCAAAAGCCGACCGGCAGGGGATTTCAGGTCCTCAGGCCCAGAAACCCGAAGGCACGGTCACACGCGTGGGACCAGCGCCGCCATCGTGGAGCGGAAGCCATTAGAAGGCCCCGAGTCACCGGCCATACGGGTGAGCACCACACGGTACACTCAGGGACGTGGGCTATTTATATCCGCTTCTAGCAAGGTAGCCAGAAGAGTACAGTCAGTTTGGGAGGCCTACAACTCCGCCTGGCCAGGGGAGATCCCATCTGCTCAAGGACTGACCAGGCCCCGTCCGCTAGCAAGTACTCCGGGAGGGTCTATCGTTGTTACCAGTAAAGACCCTGAATTACACCGCACCATCTCTGAGTGGTTCCTGCTACCCTCATCTTCCACGTCGGCTGCCCTGAGGCCATACCCCTCCCGTTGGGGGTTATACTATCACGCTGCACAATTCTACACCGGCCTCAGCGGTCTGCCCTGCAGCGGCAGCTCCATAGTTGCAAATCAACGGGTGGCGTAGTCGACACTCAAACAACATCTATCAAGACTGCCACACACTGAGTTGACTACCTGGGCACGGACCGGGTCCCCGCCACTCGGAGACTACAACCCTCATCTGATCCGGTTCCGGGTAAGCCCCCGTGCGCGAGACGCTGCGCGACACAGCAGGCCCAGGGGCGCATCACATAGAAGTCCCAGTAGCCGGCTCTCACCTTTAATAAGTTATTCCGAGAGTGAGCACTGGCTACAGAAATTCATAGAAGTCCCAGTAGCCGGCTCTCACCTTTAATAAGCTATTCCGAGGGTGGGAGCTGGCTACAGAAATTCATAGAACTCCCAGCAGCCAGCTCTCATCCTTAATAAGCTATTCCGAGGGTGAGGGCTGGCTACAGAAATTCATAGAAGTCCCAGTAGCCGGCTCTCACCTTTAATAAGCTATTCCGAGGGTGAGCGCTGGCTACAGAAATTCATAGAAGTCCCAGTAGCCGGCTCTCACCTTTAATAAGCTATTCCGTGGGTGAGAGCTGGCTACAGAAATTCATAGAAGTCCCGGTAGCCGGCTCTCACCTTTAATAAGCTATTCCGAGGGTGGGAGCTGGCTACAGAAATTCATAGAAGTCCCGGTAGCCGGCTCTCACCTTTAATAAGCTATTCCGAGGGTGAGCGCTGGCTACAGAAATTCATAGAAGTCCCAGTAGCCGGCTCTCAGCTTTAATAAGCTATTCCGAGTGTGAGAGCTGGCTACAGAAATTCATATAAGTCTCGGTAGCCGGCTCTCACCTTTAATAAGCTATTCCGAGGGTGAGAGCTGGCTACAGAAATTCATAGAAGTCCCGGTAGCTAGCTCTCACCTTTAATAAGCTATTCCGAGGGTGAGCGCTGGCTACAGAAATTCATAGAAGTCCCAGTAGCCGGCTCTCATCTTTAATAAGCTCTTCCGAGGGTGAGAGCTGGCTACAGAAATTCATAGAAGTCCCAGTAGCCGGCTCTCACCTTTAATAAGCTATTCCGTGGGTGAGAGCTGGCTACAGAAATTCAGAGTAGTCCCGGTAGCCAGCTCTCACATTTAGTAAGCTATTCCGAGGGTGAGAGCTGGCTACAGAAATTCATAGAAGTCCCAGTAGCCGGCTCTCACCTTTAATAAGCTATTCCGAGGGTTAGAGCTGGCTACAGAAATTCATAGAAGTCCCAGTAGCCGGCTCTAACCTTTAATAAGCTATTCCGAGGGTGAGAGCTGGCTAGAGAAATTCATAAAAGTCCCGGTAGCCAGCTCTCACCTTTAATAAGCTATTTCGAGGGTGAGAGCTGGCTACAGAAATTCATAGAAGTCCCAGCAGCCAGTTCTCACCTTTAATAAGCTATTCCGAGGGTGAGAGCTGGCTACAGAAATTCATATAAGTCCCGATAGCCAGCTCTCACCTTTAATAAGCTATTCCGAGGGTGGTAGCTGGCTATTGGAATTCATATGTGTGTAGATAGCCGGCTCTCACCTTTAATAAGCTATTCCGAGGGAGAGAGCTGGCTACAGAAATTCATAGACATCCCAGTAGCCAGCTACCTCCTTTAATAAGCTATTTTGAGGGTGAGAGCTGGCTACAGAAATTCATAGAAGTCCCGGTAGCAGGCTCTCACCTTTAATAAGCTATTCCGAGGGTGAGAGCTGGCTGCAGAAATTCATAGAAGTCCCATTAGCCAGCTCTCACCTTTAATAAGCTATTCCGAGGGTGAGCGCTGGCTACAGAAATTCATAGACGTCCCAGTAGCAAACTCTCACCTTTAATAAGCTATTCCGAGGGTGAGAGCTGGCTACAGAAATTCATAGACATCCCAGTAGCCAGCTCCCTCCTTTAATAAGCTATTCCGAGGGTGAGAGCTGGCTACAGAAATTCATAGAAGTCCAGGTAGCCGGCTTTCACCTTTAATAAGCTATTCCGAGGGTGAGAGCTGGCTACAGAAATTCATAGAAGTCCCAGTGGCAGGCTCTCACCTTTAATAAGCTATTCTGAGGGTGAGCGCTGGCTACAGAAATTCATAGAAGTCCCGGTAGCCAGTTCTCACCTTTAATAAGCTATTCCGAGGGTGAGAGCTGGCTACAGAAATTCATATTAGTCCCGGTAGCCGGCTCTCACCTTTAATAAGCTATTCCGAGGGAGATAGCTGGCTACAGAAATTTATAGACATCCCAGTAGCCAGCTCCCTCCTTTAATAAGCTATTCCGAGGGTGAGAGCTGGCTACAGAAATTCATAGAAGTCCCGGTAGCCGGCTCTCACCTTTAATAAGCTATTCCGAGGGTGAGAGCTGGCTGCAGAAATTCATAGAAGTCCCAGTAGCCAGCTCTCACCTTTAATAAGCTATTCCAAATGTGAGCGCTGGCTACAGAAATTCATAGACGTCCCAGTAGCCAGCTCTCACCTTTAATAAGCTATTCCGAGGGTGAGAGCTGGCTACAGAAATTCATAGAAGTCCCAGTAGCCGCTTCTCACTTTTCATAAGCTATTCTGAGGGTGAGAGCTGGCTACAGAAATTCATAGAAGTCCCATTAGCCAGCTCTCACCTTTACTAAGCTATTCCGAGGGTGAGAGCTGGCAACAGAAATTCATAGGAGTCCCGGTAGCCAGCTCTCACCTTTAATAAGATATTCCGAGGGTGGGAGCTGGCTACAGAAATTCATAGAACTCCCAGCAGCCAGCTCTCACCTTTAATAAGCTATTACGAGGGTGAGGGCTAGCTACAGAAATTCATAGAAGTCCCAGTAGCCGGCTCTCACCTTTAATAAGCTATTCCGAGGGTGAGCGCTGGCTACAGAAATTCATAGAAGTCCCGGTAGCCGGCTCTCACCTTTAATAAGCTATTCCGTGGGTGAGAGCTGGGTACAGAAATTCATAGAAGTCCCGGTAGCCGGCTCTCACCTTTAATAAGCTATTCCGAGGATGGGAGCTGGCTACAGAAATTCATAGAAGTCCCGGTAGCCGGCTCTCACCTTTAATAAGCTATTCCGAGGGTGAGCGCTGGCTACAGAAATTCATAGAAGTCCCGGTAGCCGGCTCTCACCTTTAATAAGCTATTCCGAGTGTGAGAGCTGGCTACAGAAATTCATAGAAGTCCCGGTAGCCGGCTCTCTCCTTTAATAAGCTATTCCGAGGGTGAGCGCTGGCTACAAAAATTCATAGAAGTCCCGGTAGCCAGCTCTCACCTTTAATAAGCTATTCCGAGGGTGAGAGCTGGCTACAGAAATTCATAGAAGTCCCGGTAGCCGGCTCTCACCTTTAATAAGCTATTCCGAGGGTGAGCGCTGGCTACAGAAATTCATAGAAGTCCCAGTAGCCGGCTCTCACCTTTAATAAGCTATTCCGAGGGTGAGAGCTGGCTACAGAAATTCATAGAAGTCCCAGTAGCCGGCTCTCACCTTTAATAAGCTATTCCGTGGGTGAGAGCTGGCTACAGAAATTCAGAGAAGTCCCGGTGGCCAGCTCTCACCTTTAGTAAGCTATTCCAAGGGTGAGAGCTGGCTACAGAAATTCATAGAAGTCCCAGTAGCCGGCTCTCACCTTTAATAAGCTATTCTGAGGGTGAGAGCTGGCTACAGAAATTCATAGAAGTCCCGGTAGCCAGCTCTCACCTTTAATAAGCTATTCCGAGGGTGAGAGCTGGCTACAGAAATTCATAGAAGTCCCAGCAGCCAGTTCTCACCTTTAATAAGCTATTCCGAGGGTGAGAGCTGGCTACAGAAATTCATATTAGTCCCGATAGCCAGCTCTCACCTTTAATAAGCTATTCCGAGGGTGGTAGCTGGCTATTGGAATTCATATGTGTGTAGAGAGCCGGCTCTCACATTTAATAAGCTATTCCGAGGGAGAGAGCTGGCTACAGAAATTCATAGACATCTCAGTAGCCAGCTCTCACCTTTAATAAGCTATTCCGAGGGTGAGAGCTGGCTACAGAGATTCATAGAAGTCCCGGTAGCCGGCTCTCACCTTTAATAAGCTATTCCGAGGGTGAGAGCTGGCTACAGAAATTCATAGAAGTCCCAGTAGCAGGTGACTCGCCCCCTGGGCCGTGGGGCACTCGGATCCGGGCAATTAGGGAAACGATGGGAGTAGTAGTGGCAACCCGGTTCTGTGGCTCAGGGTGGTCAGGCCAGTGGTAGTCCGTTATGTGTTATTGATAATGTCCGACTACGCCACCCGTGGATTGCGGTTATTAGGAACCGCCGCTGCATGCAGACCGCTGGGGCTGATGAGGTGTGCAGCTAGGGTAGTGTGACTCCCCACGGGAAGAGTGCGGCCCCAGGGCAGTGTAGTGGATGGTGGGAGTGATGGTAGTGAGAGTCCCAGTGCTGATAGTGCTGGAGGAGCAAGGAGCACACAGACAACAGGTTGCAGTCCAGGGTCTTTACTGAAACAGGTAAACTGACCCATAAACAGTCGCAGCTAGGAGGGGACCTGGATGTCTGAGAGCAACGGGGAAATTGGCCCTGGTCAGGGTGAGGGTGTAGGCCTACCGTGCTTTCTGCGCTCCTTCTGGCTATCTCCTCCTGATAGGGTAACAGCCCACGTTTCCGAGCTTTCCGTGTATTCTCGCCTGTATGGCCTGCGACGTGGGTTCCTTTCTGCTCCCAGCCTTGTACGGCTTTACTGGTCCCTTCGGTTGTGGCAGGGCCTCCAGGCTTCTTAGGCCAAGGAATGTACAGTCCCTTGCGGACTGGTTCTCTGCTGGGGGATGTGGAATCCTTCCAGCCTCAGACACCAAAGTCTGGTAAAGCTAAGTCTTTCTCTGCCAAGACAGGCTCTCTTCCCCTCTTGTCTCTGGCTTGTGGCTCTCTTCTACTGCCATACTTCCTCTTAGGTGCAATCAACTTTCTGTCCCTGCTCCACTCTGGGACACGTCTCAAAGCTGAGACAGGCAATCCAGTTCTCTCTAACCCTGTCCCCAGTACCAGCTTTTATAGGGGCAGCCTGCTCCCCCTACTGGCCTGAGACAGGAGGCATTACATGCTAATGTTCCCCTGACCAGAGAACCTCCCCCTTGCTCTCAGACACAGCTTTATTTACACTTGTGGCATCCAGGTAGGGTGACACATTCCCCCCTAGTGAAATTTACTACTCCGGGACTAAACAATAAACAAAGACAATATGCACAACAATAAAACATTAATAGACAGACGACGCACAAATTGAGTTCTTTAGGTCACAGTGTGGCCTGTGACCGGGTGTCCATATCACCAAAACAAAGAGAGCCTTAACCAGGTGGGGGTCTGTCCTACCCCAAGTCCTTCACAGTCTTAGTTCATTCCTGGGTTAGGCTCCGAACGCAGTCCATACAAGGTCCTGGTTATAAAAAGTCCATAACCTTCGAGTCCTTACGGTAGCTGCAAGAAACTGAAACACACTATCAATAAACATGCAGGTAACTTGGCAAACAATTCAACATTTGGCAACAAGGTTATTTACAACCTTAGTACACTCTATATTCTCCAGCGAGCGGGTATCTGCCCCTTTGTGCTCCTGGTTGACCTACGTAGCCCACTGTCTGGTGGTGGACCAACCTGGCTTTCCCCACTAGCGTTAGGGGTACAGCTACCAGCTGGGTGTACAGGTAGGGCAGGCAGCTGTCTGCGGGTCCTTTGGCTTACCGCAGGCATGGCAGGCTCACTGTCAGCAGAGGGTTGACTCTCCTGGGCTGCTGGAACAGGCTCTTCTGCCTCTGGAACTGCTTGCTTCTCTTCACCTTCCGGCTCTGGTGTTGGTTGTTGCTGTGCCGGTTGCAGGAAATGCAGGACAGGTACCACTATGGCATCATTTATGCGAGTCCAGGACTGAGGGAACTCTCCGAGAACGGTGCTGATCATTTCTTCCTTGTCCTCTGCGGGTTCAAGGTCACTCTGATCCTCTTCTGCACTACGGAGTTGCTCGGGGCATCTTTTGAGGTGGTCTCTGGAGACGACACTAGTGGTTTCTCCTCCGTCCTTGGTGATTACGCACACCTTTGGGTTGTCGTGGTCAGACTGCAGTACGGTGTAGGGTTCCCTTTCCCACTGGTCGTCCAACTTATGTAGCCTTCTTTTTCGCTTTAGGACTTGCTCACCAGGTTCTAGGGGACTAGCAGGGGCGTGTTGATTGAAGAGTCTTTCTTGCTTCTCTCTCACCTGGGCCAGGCTCTTCTCCACACTCTCCTGTACCTTCTTGTACTGCAGTTGCCTTTCCGTATCCCAGTCCGCATCCGGAGAGGTGTCCTCAGGTATTAGGACTCCCATCTCCAGGTCTACGGGCAGCTTACCCGGTCTGGCTCGCATCAGGTAAGCCGGGGTGCAGTTTGTAGCGTTCACCGGGATATTGTTGTATAGGTCTATTAGGTCCGGCAGTTTTTCTGGCCACAGGCTGCGTTCCTCCAGGGGCAACGTCTTCAGGAGATCAATGACTATATTGTTCATCTTCTCGCACATCCCGTTGGTTTGTGGATGGTAAGGCGTTGTCCGAATCTTCTTACAGCCATAGAGGTTGCAGAACTCCTGGAAGATTTCAGCTTCAAACGCTGGACCCTGGTCTGTCAGGACCTGTTCCGGATACCCGTGTGGACGGCAGAAGTATTGCTGGAAGGCTCGGGCCGCTGTTTGGGCTGTCAAGTCCTCTACCGGGACCACCACTAGAAAACGGGAATAGTGGTCCACGATTGTCAGGGCATAGATGTATCCAGACCGGCTTGGAGCCAATTTGACGTGGTCCAGAGCTACCAGCTCAAGAGGCTGCGTGGTGACGATGGGCCTCAAGGGTGTCTTCTGGCTGGTGCGGTCCTTCCTCCTCAGGTGACAAGGGCCACAGTCTCTGCACCACTTTTCTACTGCTCCTCTCATGCCGACCCAAAAGAACCTTCCTCTTAGTAGGAACTCCAGTTTCTTCCAACCGAAGTGTCCTGCTCTGTCATGGTAAGCTCCCAGGACCATAGCTGCATCTCGCCTTGGGACCACGACTTGCCAGGTCAGCTCGTGCGTTCGGTGGTTGACAATCCTTCTGCACAACTTGCCTTCGTAGAGCAACAGCTTGCTCTTCTCCTTCCATAGCTGCTTCCCGGGTCAGCAGATCTTTCTTTCAGCAGGGTCACTATCTTGGGTTTCGGCCCAGCTGTGGTGAGGTAGGGGATTCATCATCACAGTTGTTAGATCCTCCTCCTTCACGCGGTGAGAGTGTTGAGCGGCTCCATACCGGTGAAACGCGGGGAGTTCTACCTCTTCCAGCTCTTCTGGGTCTTCGTCACCTTCAGGTAAGTGAGGCATTCTTGATAGGGCGTCCGCGTTGGCGTTGGTTTTGCCTGCCCGGTACTTGATCACGAAGTCATAGTTGGAGAGACGGGCCATCCACCGCTGTTCCAGGGCACCCAGTCTTGCATTGTCCAGGTGTGTCAACGGGTTGTTGTCCGTGTACACGGTGAACTTTGCGGAGGCCAGGTAATGCTTCCGTCACGGCCCACACCACCGCCAAGAATTCTAGCTTGAAGGAGCTGTAATTCTCCGGGTTCCTTTCGGTGGGCCTCAGCTTCCGGCTGGCATATGCGATCACCCGTTCTCTGCCCTGTTGGTTTTGGGACAGTACGGCTCCCAGTCCCACATTACTGGCATCTGTGTGGAGAATGAAAGGCTGGCCATAATCAGGGTAGGCCAGGATTTCATCCCCAGTGAGGTCCAACTTTAGCTGGCGGAAGGACTCCTCTTCCGGTTTATCCCACTTGAAGGGTGGCTTTTGACTTCTGGACTTGGACTGTCCGATCAGGAGGTCCTGCATAGGAGCTGCCATCTTAGTGAACCCGGGGATGAACCTTCGGTAGTAGCCTACCAACCCGAGAAACTGTCTCACCTCTTTGATGTTCGAGGGGCTTGGCCAGCTCTTGATTACCGTGACCTTGTCAGGGTCGGGGGCTACTCCTTCCGCACTTACCACGTGCCCTAGGTACTGGACCTTTGGTTTCAGCAGGTGACACTTCGATGGTTTCACCTTCAGGCCATAGCCTGCCAGGGCTTCGAACACCTCGGCCAGGTGCTTTAGGTGGTCCTCGTAGGTCTTCGAATAGACGATCACGTCGTCCAGGTAAAGGAGGACCGTCTCGAAGTTTCGGTGCCCTAGACAGCATTCCATCAGCCGCTGGAAGGTCCCTGGTGCGTTGCAGAGCCCGAAAGGCATACAGTTGAACTCACTCAGTCCCATCGGGGTGGTGAAGGCGGTCTTCTCCTTGTCAGCCTCTGCCACAGGAACCTGCCAGTACCCGCTAGTAAGGTCCAAAGTAGAAAAGAAGTTAGCAGATTTTAGTGCGGCTAAAGACTCTTCTATTCTAGGCAGCGGATATGCGTCTTTGTGGGTGATACGGTTGATTTGTCTATAGTCCACGCACATTCTCATGGTGCCGTCTTTCTTTTTCACCAGAACCAAGGGGGCTGCCCAGGGGCTACAGCTGTCTCTATTGACCCCAGCTTCTTTCATTTCCCGCAGCATACCCTTGGCGTTCTGATAATGTGCAGGGGGTACAGGTCTGTGCCTCTCTTTTATTGGTGGGTGGCTCCCTGTGGGGATGTGGTGTTCTATCCCTTTTACTCTGCCGAAGTCTAGCGGGTGCTTACTAAAGACTCTCTCGTACTCCTGTACCACCTGGTAGACTCCTTGTTTTTGGTGCAGGGGAGTGGAGTCAGCACCCACGTGGAGTTTCTGGCACCAGTCCTCCTTTTGTTTCTGGGAGCCATTACCCTCCGCCTGAGGAGATGGAGGCAAGGGTTCCACGGCCCTGATAGCTTGGTGTTCGACAACAAACAGTTTGGCGAGTGTAGCGTACCTGGGTAAGTGTACCTCCCTCTCCCCAATGTTGAGGATGCGGACGGGCACCCTCCCATGACGGACATCAACCACCCCCCGGGCTGTCAAAATGGTGGGCCTGCTGTCTGAGTACACGGGTTCTACCATGGCTTGGTAGTCTCTACCTCTCAACCCGATTGCAGTCCGACACCAGATCATCATTTCACTTTTGGGAGGCATGGAAATGGGGAATGGATCACTGAGTCTTACGCTACCGATCTCACCACCAGACAGTTCTACCTGCTGCCGTCTCATCAGGGCTTTTATCTCCTTGTTGAGGACTCTCTTTTGGCTGGAACTAGCATTCACCGCCACCTGTTGTAGAATTACAATTACTTCTGAAAGACAATTTTCAATTATGTTAGTACCCACAGTTATTTTAGGGTGTCTTTCATGACGGTCAATGTCCACAATAATCACTCCCTGTGCCGGCAGTTCAACTTTACCAATTTTAATGGTCATCTCCTTGAACCCCATCTGCGGCACGGGTAAGCCATTACTGGCGATGATGCTCAAGTTACTGTCTGGATACCGTGTGATATCAGCATCAGTCCAATACTGCTTAAAAAGTACATAAGGGATTGTGGTTACTTGCGACCCAGTATCCAGCAAGGCGCTCATGGGGATACCGTCCAGCACCACGGGTAAAACCGGGCGCCCCCCAACGTACTTATCACGCCAATTATAAGGGCCTGGTGATCTTATGCCTGGGGGTCGGCCCTCTGCCCCAGGTTGGACCCGTTTAAATTACAGTACCTGGAAATGTGTCTGGGCTGGTTGCATCGACGGCAAATGGGCTGTCCATCCTCTGCGTAGCGGTCTGTGGGCCTCCCTCGGAACGACGGGATCCTCCTCTGTCGACGCCACAGGACATCCTCCGGACTTGAAGCCAGCTTGATGGGTCTTGACGGGTCCACTTGCAACGCCTGGACGGTCCTGGTCATCGCCGCGACGCTCCTGGTCAGCTCCTGGACTTGGTGGTGCAGGCCTTTCGACGGGGCTTGGTTCAGGGCCTGTGCATCAGCCTCCACGGAGTCCATAGAGGAGGGCGCCGCCTCCTGGTGGTAGGTGATAGCAGGGCGCCGGGGGTTTATAGCGCCACTGGTTGCAGATTCACGGAGCACCCTTATGGCCCTGTCCTTAAATTGGGCAAAGGTCAGGTCGGGGTTCTGAAAGAACATGAGGCGCAGCTGGGCCCTGTGGGCGCTGGACAGCAGACCCTCTATGAATTGCTCTGTTAGCAGCTTATCGGTTTCCTGCACACTGCCAGGGTCAGTTTGTTGAATAGCCCTCAAGGCTTCCTGCAGATTTAGGGCATAGTCTCTGATGCTGTCCTGTGCCCGCTGCTTACACCCATAGAACCTCATTTTAATCTCAACGGAGGTACGTGTATCAAAGGTACCCCGCAGCCGGGCCAGAATACCCTTCACAGTCCCTTTCTCCTCAATGGGCCATGATTTTACCTCCCTTTGGGCTGCGCCTGTTAACTGCCCTGTCAATATGCTGACCTTCTGTTCCTCTGTCAGGGGGTAAACTTGGAACAAACTATACAGTCTTTCCTTGAAGTCAGTTAGGGCATGGGGCTCCCCTGAGTACTTGGGCAGCTAGGCCGCTCCCGGGATGTAGGGTAAGGAAAAGGGCATAACCGCTGCTGCAGCTGCGTTGGTGGTAGTGGGCGCCTCTGTGTCCGACATCTTTCTACCCCCCTAGTGGACCGTGGCCTACCTTCCGACGATCCTCTTCTGTAGGCCGCGGCTCCGCTGCTGCTGCTATGGACGAGGACCTGGCGTCGCGTCCTGATGACGTCAGCGTCGCTCTCTCTCCCTTCCAGGACCTTGCGCAGCGTAGGTGCGTGGGGCGGAGCTTCGGATCTCGCGCGGTTTTGACGTCCACGCCCCTCTTCTTCCCGTCCTGGAGATGGCGTCCGATGGCGGGAAACAGCTGCAGATGGCGGGAAGACAGCAGAAGACGGCGGGAAACGGTCCAAGATGGCGTCTGATGGCGGGAATCGGCTCCGGATGGCGGGAAACGTCTCCGGACGGCGGGAAACTTCGCCACAGGTAAGTTACAAAAGTCTTTTTCAGGCATGCAGTACCCGGTGCATGCCAGGATTGGGTCTGGGGGGGTCATGCTTACCAGGATTGTGTCTGAGGGGGCCATGCATGCCAGGATTGTGTCTGAGGGGGGCATACATGCCAGTATTGGGTCTGAGAGGGACATGCATGTCAGAATTGGGACAGAGGGGGCCATGCATACCAGGATTAGGTCTGAGGGGGCATGAATGCCAGGATTGGTCCTGAGAGGCCCATGCATACCAGGATTGGATCTGAGGAGGCCATGCATGCCAGGATTCGGTCTGATGGGGCAGTGCATGCCAGAATTGGGTCTTAGGGGGAAGTGCATGCAATAATTGTGTCTGAGGTAGCCATGAATACTAGGAATGGATCTGAGGGGGTTATGCATGCCTGGATTGGCTCTGAGGGGGCCATACATAACAGAAATGGGTCTAAGGGAGCCATGCAATCCAGCATTGGGTCTAGAGGGGAATGCATGCCAGGAATGGTTCTGCAGGGGTTTTGCATGCAAGGATTAGGTCTGAGGGGGCCATGCATGCCAGGATTTGGTCTGAGGGGGCCATGTATGCCAGGATTTTGTCTGAGAAGGCTGTGAATACCGGGATTGGGTCTGACGGGGCCATGCATACCAGTATTGAGTCTGTGGGGGCCATGCATGCCACGATTGGGCCTGAGAGGCCCATGCATACCAGAAATGGGTCTGGATGGGACTTGCATGCCAGGATAGGGTCTGAGGGGGGCATGCATGCCAGGATAGGGTCTGAGGGGGGCATGCATGCCAGGATTAGGTCTGAAGGGGCTATGCATGCCTGGATTGGCTCTGAGAGGGCCATATATAACAGGATTTGGTCTAAGGGGGCCATGCATTCCAGGATTAGGTCTACGGGGGCAATGCATGCCAGGATTGGTTCTGCGTGGGTCTTGCATGCAAGGATTAGGTCTGAGGGGGTGAGGGGGCCATGCATGCCAGGATTTGGTCTGAGGGGGCCATGTATGCCAGTATTTTGTCTGAGAAGGCCGTGAATACCAGGATTAGGTCTGACGGGGCCATGCATACCAGTATTGAGGGTGTGGGAGCCATGCATGCCAGGATTGGGCCTGAGAGGCCCATGCATACCAGGACTGGGTTTGAGGAGGCGATGCCTGCCAGAATTGCGTCTGAGGGGGCCATGTATGTCAGGATTGGGTCTGAGGGGGGCGTGCATACCAAGATTGGTATTGAGGGGGACGTGCATACCAGGATTGGTTCTGAGGGGTCAATGCATGCCAAGATTGGGTCTGAGGGGGCCAAGCATGCCAGGGTTGGATCAGACGGGGCCATGAATGCCAGAATTGGGTCTGAGGGGGCCATGCGTGCCATGATTGGTCTGATTGGCCATGCATGCCAGGATTGCGTCTGAGAAGGAAGTGCATGCCAGAATTGGGTTTGAGGGAGCCATGCATATCAGGAATGGATCTGGGGGGGCTA
Organism: Phyllobates terribilis; assembly: GCF_046119375.1. Lineage (NCBI taxonomy): Eukaryota > Metazoa > Chordata > Amphibia > Anura > Dendrobatidae > Phyllobates > Phyllobates terribilis. The sequence goes on from NW_027362867.1 coordinate 5,595,569, forward strand.
TACATGACAGGATTGCCTCTGAAGGGGCCATACATAACAGGATTGGGTCTGAGGGGGCCATGCATTCCAAGATTGGGTATGAAGGGTCCATGCACACCAGAAATGGGTCTGAGAGGGCCATGTATGCCAGGATAGGGTCTGAGGGGGGCATGCATGCCAGGATTAGGTCTGAAGTAAACAATGGTGCAGCGGTCTCAGGGAGCGCCAAAGGAATACTGGACAATTTAGTAGATGTCAACCGACTTTTATTCTTCCTCCAATACCACTGCCACAACGCGTTTCAACGGTCTAAGCCGTCTTCATCAGATTAGGTCTGAGGGGGGGCATGCATACCAGGAATGGGTCTGGAGATGCCATGCATGCCAGAATCGGGTCTAAGGGGTTCATGCATGCCAGTATTGAGTCTGTGGGGCCATGCATGCCAGAATTGGGTTTGAGACGGTCATGCATACCACGATTGGTACTGAAGGGGCCATGCATGCCAGGATTGGGTCTGAGGGAGCCATGCATACCAGGATTGGATCTGAGAGGTCCATGCATGTCAGAATTAGGTCTGAAGGGGCCATGCATGCCAGAATTGGGTATGAGGGGGAAGTGCATGCCATAATTGGCTCTGAGGGAGCAATGCATACTAGGAATGGATTTGAGGGGGTCATGCATTCCAGGATTGGGTCTACGTGGGCAATGCATGCCAGGATTGGTTCTGCGGGGGTCTTGCATGCAAGGATTAGCTGCAATGCATGCCAGGATTTGGTCTGAGGGGGCCATGTATGCCAGGATTTTGTCTGAGAAGGCAGTGAAGACCAGGATTGGGTCTGACGGGGCCATGCATACCAGTATTGAGTCTGTGGTGGTCATGCATGCCAGGATTGGGCTTGAGAGGACCATGCATACCAGGATTGGATCTGAGGAGGCCATGCATGCCAGGATTGCGTCTGAGGGGGCCATGTATGCCAGTATTGAGTCTGAGAGGGACATGCATGTCAGGATTGGGTCTGAGGGGGCCTTGCATACCAGGATTAGGTCTTTGGGCCATGCTTGCCAGGATTAGGTCTGAGGGGGCCATGCATGTCAAAATTGTGTCTAAGGAGGTTATGCATGCCAGGATTGGATCTGAGGGGGCCATGCATGTCAAGATTCGGACTGAGGGTGCCATTCATACCAGAATTCGGTCCGGGATTTGCATGAATACCAGTATTGGGTCTGAGGGGGGCGAGCATACCAGGATTGGTTCTGAGGGGGACGTGCATAACTAAATTGGATCAGAGGGGGCCATGAATTCCAGAATTGGGTCTGAGGGGGCCATGCATGCCATGATTGGTCTGATTGGCCATGCATGCCAGGATTGGGTCTGAGAAGGAAGTGCATGCCAGAATTGGGTCTGAGGGAGCCATGCATACCAGGATTGGCTCTGAGGGGGCCATATATAACAGTATTGGGTCTGAGGGGGCCATGTATTCCTAGATTGGATTTTTGGGGGTCATGCTTGCCCGTATTGACTCTGAGGGGGTGATGCATGCCAGAATTTGGTCTGAATGGGCCATGCATATCAGAAATGGGTCAGGGGGGCCATGTATGTCAGGATAGGGTCTTATTGGGTCAAGCATGCCAGTATTGAGTCTGTGGGGGCCATGCATGCCAGTATTGGGTCTGAGAGAACCATGATTGTCAGGATTGGGTCTGAGGGGGCCATGGATACCAGGATTGGGTCTGAGTGGGCCACGGATACCAGGATTGGGTCTGAGTGGGCCATGCATACCAGGATCGGGTCTGTTAGGTGAATGTATAACAGTATTGGGTCTGAAGGGGCCATACGTACCAGGATTGGCTCCAGGAGGTGCATGCTTATCAGTATTGGGTCTGAGGGCTCCATGCATACCAGGATTGGGTCTGAGAGGGCCATGGTTGCCAGTATTGGGTCTTAGGGTGCCATGCATGTCAGGATTGGGTCTGAGGGGGGCCATGCATGCCAGGATTGGACCTAAGGGGGCCATACATGCCAGGATTTGGTCTTAAGGTGCCATGCATACCAGGATTGGATCCGGGAGGTGCTTGCATACCAGTGTTGAGTATGAGGGGGTCATGCATTCCAGGATTGGTTCTGGGAGGGCCAGGCAAGCCAGGATTGCATCCGAGGGAGCCATGCATACCAGGATTGGTACTGAGCTGGCCATGCATGCCAGGATTGGGTCTGAGGGAGCCAAGCATACCAGGAATGGATCTGATGGGGTTATGCATGCTAGGATTGGGTCTGAGGGGGCCATATATAACAGGATTGGTTCTGAGGGGGCCATGCATTCCAGGACTGGGTGTCAGGTGGCCATGCATTCCAGCATTGGGTATGAGGGGGCCATGTATGCCAGGATTGGGTTTGAGTGGAGTGCATGCCACAATTTGGTCTGAGGGAGCCATGCATACCAGGATTGGGTCTGTTAGGTGAATGTATATCAGTATTGGGTCTGAGGGGGCCATGCATATCAGGATTGGGTCTGAAGGGGCCATGCATACCGGGATTGGGTCCAGGAGGTGCATGCTTACCAGTATTGGTTCTAAGGGGTCCATGCATACCAGGATTGGGTCTGTGAGGGCCATGAATGCCAGAATTGGGTCTAAGGGGGCCATGCATGCCATGATTGGTCTGATTGGCCATGCATGCCAGGATTGGGTCTGAGAAGGAAGTGCATGCCAGAATTGGGTCTGACGGAGCCATACATACCAGGAATGGATCTGGGGGGGCATACATGACAGGATTGGCTCTGAGGGGGCCATACATAACAGGATTGGGTCTGATGGGACCACGCATTCCAAGATTGGATTTTTGGGGGTCATGTTTGCTAGTATTGAGTCTGAGGGGGCGATGTATGCCAGAATTTGGTCTGAATGGGTTATGCATATCAGGAATGGGTCAGGGGGGCCATGCATGTCAGGATAGGGTCTGATTGGGTCAAGCATGCCAGTATTAAGTCTGTGGGGGCCATGCATGCCAGTATTGGGTCTGAGAGGGACATAATTGACAGGATTGGGTCTGAGGGAGCCAAGCATACCAGGATTAGGTGTGAGGGGACCATACATTTAAAGATTGGGTCTGAGTGGGCCATGCATACCAAGATTGGGTCTGAGTGGGTCATGCATGCCAGGATTGGGTCTGAGTGGAGTGCATGCCAGAATTTGGTCTGAGGGAGCCATGCATACCAGGATCGGGTCTGTTAGGTGAATGTATATCACTATTGGGTCTGAGGGGGCCATGCATATCAGGATTGGGTCTGAAGGGCCATGTGTACCAGGATTGGGTCCAGGAGGTGCATGCTTACCAGTATTGGTTCTGAGGGGTCCATGCATAACAGGATTGGATCTGAGAGGGCCATGGTAGCCAGTATTGGGTCTTAGGGGGCCATGCATGCCAGAATTGTGTCTGAGGGGGCCATGCATGCCAGGATTGCGTCTGAAGGGGGCCATGCATGCCAGGATTGAAACTGAGGGGCCATGCATGCCAGGATTTGGTCTTATGGTGCCATGCATACCAGGATTGGATCCGGGATGTGCTTGCATACCAGTATTGAGTATGAGGGGCCATGCATTCCAGGATTGGGTCTGGGAGGGCCATGCATGCCAGGATTGCATCAGAGGGAGCCAAAGATGCCAGGATTGGGTCTGAGGGGCCATGCATGCCAGAATTGGATCTGAGACGGCCATGCATACCAGGATTTGTACTGAGCTGGCCAAGCATGCCAGCATTGGGTCTGAGGGAGCCAAGCATACCAGGAACGGATTTGATGGGGTCATGCATGGTAGGATTGGGTCTGAGGGGGCCATACATAACAAGATTGGTTCTGAGGGGGCCATGCATTCCAGGATTGGGTGTCAGGGGGCCATGCATTCCAGCATTGGGTATGAGGGGGCCATGCATACCAGCATTGGGTCTGAGTGGGCCATGCATGCCAGGATTGGGTCTGAGTGAAGTGCATGCCAGAATTTGGTCTGAGGGAGCCATGCATACCAGGATTGGGTCTGTTAGGTGAATGTATATCAGTATTGGGTCTGAGGGGGCCATGCATACCAGGATTGTAAGCAACCAGAAAAAAAGAAGAAGACAAAAGGAGTCCACATTACTATAGAAAAGTATATCACTATTTATTGATAATAAAAGATCAGACATATAGAAAAATTCAGTGCAGCAACACTAATAGGCATTAAAATCCACAAACCCTCTCCGCATGTAAAGCCAATACACGACCCAAAGTATAGATATCCCACTATATCATGTCCATACCGTCGCCACACATTGAAAAAAACATGTAGTTTCGAAATGGAACATGTATATCTATGGAAATGCGAAATGCCCTCACCGTCCCGTTAGACATATATATGTGTTTCACATGACCTGCATCACATCAAATGACCCAATGATTATCCAGAGTATCCGATCAATATTTGCAGAGTGTAGCCTGTATACAACCCCGTATGGATATATATAATCACCTCATCATCCAACTCATATTGGGCATATATATCACATCACCTATATCTTATAGGGGATATACAGAGCAATTTAATGTCATCATCAGATACATACCAGTATCTCAGTTTATGCACACCGTATGCCGAGGGCAAACAAATTTGTCCGGGTCCTTGTAGCAGCAGCACACGCAGAGTAGGGGCGCCCCGACGCGCGTTTCGGTGGTTCCCTTCGTCAGGGGGCCTGTTTGTACCACCTACATTCCTTGCTTATATCGGCGCCAAATGTGCCGTAAAACAGGAAGTGGCGTGTGCGTCGTCATGGGGACCAGGACGCCGGCCGGCGTCAGCATCACGTGACACCGCGCAGGGCTGAACAAAGTTCCGACACTGCATGTCACTGAGACCCAGAAAGCCGGCAAGCGCCCCGGTCCCCGCTGACAAGGCCACACTCCACCATCCATCCACCCACATACGCTCACCGGACACCATGCATAGAACCCCACACACACATAGAGACGGGGGAAGGGGAAGTGCCAAAGTGAGGACCACAAACAGGAGGGATAGGGCGCATATACTACAGAAATGTAACCCTGGGTTACAAGAACCCTTCACACATTATCATAGAGGGGAGGGACAGTCAGGAAGTATGTATGCCCTCCATGTGTGCTTATGAACAGGGAGGGGGGAAGAGAGAGACAGCACCCGGAGACCAAGCACGGGAACGCATCCCGTACTCCAGCTTCCACAGGACGTCACCCCCACCACCCATGCACACATATGTCATCCATCATAACAAAAAGTACACCCCATCTAGATACCGATATATCAGTTTGTATGCTCCCCACCCTGAGAACATCCTATAAGGGATCTATCCTCTGGATATTTATACTGGCAAAATCATCAAAATGAATACAATAAAAATAATAATTATAAAAAATTAATATGAAAAAGAGAAGTAAATAAATAAAAATAAAAAATAATAAATGAAAGATACAAAAAATATAAAGGAATCACTATAAATATTGAAAAAATCAGACAAAGTAGATGAGAGATGATAAATAATAATAAAATAAATAATAAAAACTATAAAGTATAATAAAGTAGTATATAGATATATATATAATCATATAAATATGTATAGATGCACATACAAAATTATAAACTGTGAAAAATAATAAATAAATAATAAATAGAAGACAAACAACAAAATATAATATATAATAAATCTTTGCCATATCCGATGTTCAGCTTTCCTAGATCCCCATATATACCATGAGCAGAAAATTCCTGGATCACACCATGAAGGATATTCTCAAATATAGTCCCAAACAACATAATGGTGGCACATCCATGTACGTATAATCCTCTTAACTCCAGTGTTTAAAAGTCCATCATAGAGTTTGTAGTCCAACATCCCTCGCCGTCTTGTCTGGGTCCAGTAAAATACCACCTCCGGAAGACAACACTCACTAAACCAAATCGCCCAGTGACAGAAAGAGAGGCGACCAGCAATAGGGTGAAAAAAACCTAATCAATACAAGGAAAGAGATAAAAATCAATATATACATACTTAAAAAAGTATAATAATATTCTCATTCAGACCCTTCGGCTGCAGTGTACCCAAGGTCCAAATCCAGCGAGACTCCATTTGAGAATGAGAATATTAGTTATTCCCCCTTTATTTAAATCCCAAGTCATCTACCACAATATGAATATTCTAGTATTAGCGGTCTTATGCAACAATGGCTTTTTTAAGTATGTATATATTGATTTTTATCTCTTTCCTTGTATTGATTAGGTTTTTTTCACCCTATTGCTGGTCGCCTCTCTTTCTGTCACTGGGCGATTTGGTTTAGTGAGTGTTGTCTTCCGGAGGTGGTATTTTACTGGACCCAGACAAGACGGCGAGGGATGTTGGACTACAAACTCTATGATGGACTTTTAAACACTGGAGTTAAGAGGATTATACGTACATGGATGTGCCACCATTATGTTGTTTGGGACTATATTTGAGAATATCCTTCATGGTGTGATCCAGGAATTTTCTGCTCATGGTATATATGGGGAGCTAGGAAAGCTGAACATCGGATATGGCAAAGATTTATTATATATTATATTTTGTTGTTTGTCTTCTATTTATTATTTATTTATTATTTTTTCACAGTTTATAATTTTGTATGTGCATCTATACATATTTATATGATTATATATATATCTATATACTACTTTATTATACTTTATAGTTTTTATTATTTATTTTATTATTATTTATCATCTCTCATCTACTTTGTCTGATTTTTTCAATATTTATAGTGATTCCTTTATATTTTTTGTATTTTTCATTTATTATTTTTTATTTTTTATTTTTATTTATTTACTTCTCTTTTTCATATTTATTTTTTATTATTATTATTTTTATTGTATTCATTTTGATGATTTTGCCAGTATAAATATCCAGAGGATAGATCCCTTATAGGATGTTCTCAGGGTGGGGAGCATACAAACTGATATATCGGTATCTAGATGGGGTGTACTTTTTGTTATGATGGATGACATATGTGTGCATGGGTGGTGGGGGTGACGTCCTGTGGAAGCTGGAGTACGGGATGCGTTTCCGTGCTCGGTCTCCGGGTGCTGTTTCTCTCTTTCCCCCTCCCTGTTCATAAGCACACATGGAGGGCATACATACTTCCTGACTGTCCCTCCCCTCTATGATAATGTGTGAAGGGTTCTTGTAACCCAGGGTTACATTTCTGTAGTATATGCGCCCTATCCCTCCTGTTTGTGGTCCTCACTTTGGCACTTCCCCTTCCCCTTCCCCCGTCTCTATGTGTGTGTGGGGTTCTATGCATGGTGTCCGGTGAGCGTATGTGGGTGGATGGATGGTGGAGTGTGGCCTTGTCAGCGGGGAGCGGGGCGCTTGCCGGCTTTCTGAGTCTCAGTGACATGCAGTGTCGGAACTTTGTTCCGCCCTGCGCGGTGTCACGTGATGCTGACGCCGGCCGGCGTCCTGGTCCCCATGACGACGCACACGCCACTTCCTGTTTTACGGCACATTTGGCGCCGATATAAGCAAGGAATGGAGGTGGTACAAACAGGCCCCCTGACGAAGGGAACCACCGAAACGCGCGTCGGGGCGCCCCTACTCTGCGTGTGCTGCTGCTACAAGGACCCGGACAAATTTGTCTGCCCTCGGCATACGGTGTGCATAAACTGAGATACTGGTATGTATCTGATGATGACATTAAATTGCTCTGTATATCCCCTATAAGATATAGGTGATGGGATATATATGCCCAATATGAGTTGGATGATGAGGTGATTATATATATCCATACGGGGTTGTATACAGGCTACACTCTGCAAATATTGATCGGATACTCTGGATAATCATTGGGTCATTTGATGTGATGCAGGTGATGTGAAACACATATATATGTCTAACGGGACGGTGAGGGCATTTCGCATTTCCATAGATATACATGTTCCATTTCGAAACTACATGTTTCTTTCAATGTGTGGCGACGGTATGGACATGATATAGTGGGATATCTATACTTTGGGTCGTGTATTGGCTTTACATGCGGAGAGGGTTTGTGGATTTTAATGCCTATTAGTGTTGCTGCACTGAATTTTTCTATATGTCTGATCTTTTATTATCAATAAATAGTGATATACTTTTCTATAGTAATGTGGACTCCTTTTGTCGTCTTCTTTTTTTCTGGTTGCTTATGTATAAGTTTTGGCGATGGAGTCGTACGTTGTCCATAATAGGGTAGTAATAAATTGAATATATACCGAAATTGTGGATTTATACACATATATGGTGATACTTACTACCTATTCATGAATGGTGTATATTATACCAGGATTGTGTCTGAAGGGTCCATGCGTACCGGGATTGGGTCCAGGAGGTGCATGCTTACCAGTATTGGTTGTGAGGGGTCCATGCATAATAGGATTGGGTCTGAGAGGGCCATGGTTGCCAGTATTGAGTCTTAGGGGCCATGCATGCCAGAATTGGGTAAAAGGGGGCCATGCATGCCAAGATTTTGTCTGAGGGGGCCATGCATGCCAGAATTGGGTCTGAGACGGTCTTGCATACCAGGATTGGTACTGAAGGGGCCATGCATGCCATGATTGGGTCTGAGGGAGCCATGCATACCAGTATTGGGTCTGAGGGGACCATGCATGCCTGAATTGGGTCTGAGGGGGGCATGCATGCCACAATTGGGTCTGAGGGGGAAGTGCATGCCATAATTGGGTCTGAGGGAGCCATGCATACTAGGAATGGATCTGAGGGGGTCATGCATGCCTGGATTGGCTCTGAGGGGGCCATACATAAAAGGATTTTGTCTGAGGGGGCCATGCATTCCGGTATTAAGTCTACAGGGCAATGCATGCGAGGATTGGTTCTGCAGGGGTCTTGCATGCAAGAATTAGGTCTGAGGGGGCTATGCATGCCAGGATTTGGTCTAAGGGGACCATATATGCCAGGATTTTGTCTGAGAAGCCCGTGAAAACCAGGATTGGGTCTGAGGGGGTCATGCATACCAGTATTAAGTCTGTTGGGGCAATGCATGCCAGGATTAGGCCTGAGAGGCATATGCATGCCAGGATTGGATCTGAGGGGCAATGCTTGCCAATATTGGGTTTGAAGGGGCCATGCATACCAGGAATGGGTCTGGGGGGGGGGCATGCATGCCAGGATAGGGTCTGAGGGGGCCATGCATGACAGGATTAGGTCTGAGGGGGCTATGCATGCCAGGATTGGGTCTGAGAGGGCCATGCATACCAGGAATGGGTCTGGAGGGGCCATGAATGACAGAATAGGGCCTGATGGAGGCATGAATGCCAGTATTGAGTCTGTGGGGGCCATGCATGCCAGGATTGGGTTTGAGACGGTCATGCATACCACGATTGGTTCTGAAGGGGCCATGCATGCGAGGATTGCGTCAGAGGGAAACATGCATACCAGGATTGGATCTGAGGGGGCCATGCATGCCTGAATTGGGTCTGAGGGGGCCATGCATGCCAGAATTGGGTCTGAGGGAGCCATGCATACTAAGAATGGATCTGAGGGGGTCATGCATGTCTGGATTAGCTCTGAGGGGGCCATAGATAACAGGATTTGGTCTAAGGGGGCCATGCATTCCAGGATTGGTTCTGCGGGGGCCATGCTTGCCAGGATTGGGTCTGAGGTGGCCATGCATGCTAGGATTGGATCTGAGGGGGCCGTGCATGCCAGGATTCGGTCTGAGGGTGCCATTCATACCAGAATTGGGTCCGGGAGGTGCTTGAATACCAGTATTGGTCCTGAGGGGGGCATGCATACCAGGATTGATTCTGAGGGGGACGTGCATACCAGGTTTGGTTCTGCGGGGTCCATGCATGCCAATATTGAGTCTGTGGGGGCCATGCATGCCAGGATTGGTCCTGAGAGGCCATGCATACCAGGATTGGATCTGAGGGGGCCATGCATGTCATTATTGGGTCTGAGAGGGACAGGATTGTCAGGATTGGGTCTGAGGGGGCCAAGCATACCAGGATTAGGTCTGAGGGGGCCATGTATGCCAGGATTAGGTCTGAGAGAGCCATGCATGCCATGATTGGGTCTGAGGAGGCCATGCATGCCAGGATTGGGTCTGGGGGAGGCCATGCATGCCAGGATTGGACCTGAGGGGGCCATGCATGCCAGGATTCTGTCTGATGGTGCCATGCATACCAGGATTGGATCCGGGTGGTGCTTGCATACCAGTATTGGGTCTGAGGGGGCCATGCATGCCAGGATTGGGTCTGGGGGGCTATGCATGCCAGGATTGGGTCAGAGGGAGCCATAGATGCCAGTATTGGGTCTGAGGGGGCCATGCATGCCAGAATTGGGTCCAGGAGGTACATGCTTACCAGGATTGGATCTGAGGGGTCCATGCATACCAGGAATGGGTCTGAGTGGGCCATGATTGCCAGTATTGGGTCTGCGGGAGCCATGCATGCCAGAATGGAGTGTAAGGGGGCCATGCATGCCATGATTTTGTCTGAGTGGGCAATGCATGCCAGAATTGGGTCTGAGATGGTCATGCATACCAGGATTGGATCCAGGTGGTGCTTGCATACCAGTGACGCACCCCTGGGCCTTCGTCGCGTGGCATCGCGCGCACGGGAGCTTACCCGGAGCCGGATCTGTTGAGGGTTGTAGTCTCGTGGCGGTGACCCGGTCCGTGCCCAGGGAGTCAAACTGAGCGGCGATGTATTAGCGGTAGATGTTGGACGACTACGCCACCCGTTGAATGCAGCGAAGGAGCTGCCGCTGCAGGGCAGACCGCTGAGGCCGGTGGTAGGATTGTGCAGCGTGATAGTATCACCCCCAACGGGAGGGGTATGGCCTCAGGGCAGCCGACGTGGATGATGGGGGTAGCAGGAATCACTCAGAGACGATGCGGTGTAATTCAGGGTCTTTACTGGTGATAAAGATAGACCCTCCCGGAGTACTGGCTAGCGATCGGGGCCTGGTCAGTCCTTGAGCAGATGGGATCTCCCCTGGCCAGGCGGAGTTGTAGGCCTCCCAAACTGACTGTACTCTTCTGGCTACCTTGCTAGAGGCGGGTATAAGTAGCCCACGTCCCTGAGTGTACCGTGTGGTGCTCACCCGTATGGCCGGTGACTCGGGGCCTTCTAGTGGCGTCCGCTCCACGACGGCGGTGCTGGTCCCACGTGTGTGACCGTGCCTTCGGGTTTCTTGGCCAGAGGACCTGAAATCCCCTGCCGGGCGGTTTCTGCTGCTGGGTAAAGATTAGTCCCCACAGCCTCGGACTCCGGGTCCGGTGATAGCTTCTCAGTCAGGGCGAGCTCTGCGGCTGCCAGCCCCTGACTCCTTATAGCACTGCTCCCACAGAGCTCCTGATGTTCTTTTCCTAGATCTGCTTCTCTTCTCTGTCTCTACTTCTTCTCTACTCTCTAACCCTGCCTCAGCCCTAGGTTTATATAGGGGAAGTTCTTCCCCTCCCAGGACTGGGCAGGAGGTGTGGCATGCACAGGATCCCTGACCAAGAGACCTCCCACCTGCTCTCAGACATAACATTGCTGTTACTGTGGAAACCAGACCCCTGGGGTGCCACATTCCCCCCTAGTGAAATTTAGTACTCCGGGACTAAACATATTTTTAGAAAAACATAACAAGGTATAAACAATAATAATACAATAAGAAAAACACATAAAGATGGTTACGGCATGTCCGCAACCGGGTGCAGTCTTTGAAGAAAACAAAGGTGTCCATTTCACCAAAACAGGGAGACGTAACCAGGTAGGGGTCTGTCCTGCCCCGAGTCCTTAACAGTCTTTTAGTCCATTCCTGGGTTACGCTCCAACCAATTGTACAAGGATTCCCGGTAAATCCACCAAGGACTCCTAAAAATAACTAGAAACACATAATTATTTACAAGTAACAGACAGGTGACCACAAATAAAACAATTTAAACACTTCAAATCCTCCAACGTGCGGGTAACTGGCCTCTAGTGGCCCTAGTGGACCTACGGAGTTGACTGTCTGGCCCTGAACTACAGGGTGTAGGAGCTGTCAAGGGTAAACTGGGCAGCTGTCTACGGGCTCTTTGGCTCACTAGGGGTACGGCAGGCTCACTATGAGCAGAGGGTTGATCCTCCTGTTCTGCTTGTGTGGAGTCTGCTGCCTCCTGGACCGGCTGCTCTTCCAGCTCTACCTGTTGCTCTGTAGGCACTTGGGATGCTGGTTGGAGGAACGTGAGGACGGGTACCACAACTGCACCATTGACTTGAGTCCAGGATCGAGGGAAGTCTCCGAGCACAGTACTAACCATATCTTCCCTTTCCTCTACGGGTCGAGGGTCTTCTTGCTCTCCTTCTGGGTTCCGTAGCTGTTCGGGACACTTCTTCAGGTGATCCCGGGATACAATGGCTGTGGTTTTCCCTCCGTCTTTACTGATGGTACAAACCTTTGGGTTGTCGTGGCTTGAGGGCAGTACGGTGTACGGGTCCTTCTCCCACTGGTCGTCCAACTTGTGGAGCCGTCTCTTCCTCTTCAAGACCTGCTCTCCGGGTACCAGGGGAACAGCGGGAGCATACTGGTTGTAATTTTTCTCTTGTCTTTCCCTAGCGAGACAGAGACTTCGCTCCACGCTCTCCTGTACTTTCCGGTACTGCTGCTGCCTCTCTGTGTCCCAGTCTGCTTCCATTGAAGTGTCCTCGGGTGTCAGGACTCCCATCTCCAGGTCAACAGGTAGCTTACCAGGCCTTGCCCTCATTAGGTAAGCCGGGGTACAGTTGGTGGAACCTACAGGGATGTAGTTATATAGGTCCACCAGGTCGGGCAGCTTCTCAGGCCACAGACTGCGTTCTTCCAGGGGCAACGTTTTCAGAAGATCCATTACCACCTGGTTCATTTTCTCACAAAGTCCATTAGTTTGCGGATGATAGGGTGTCGTCCTTATCTTCCGGCAGCCATACAGATTGCAGAATTCCTGGAAGACCTCCGCTTCAAAGGCAGGTCCCTGGTCCGTCAGCACTTGGTCCGGGTACCCGTGTGGACGGCAGAAGTGCTGCTGGAAGGCTCTAGCTGCTGTTTGAGCTGTTAAGTCCTTAACGGGGACGACAACCAAGAACCGGGAGTAATGATCCACAATGGTTAACGCGTAGACGTAGCCACTTCTGCTTGGGGTCAGTTTTACATGATCCAAGGCTACCAGTTCCAACGGCTGCTTGGTGACAATGGACTGAAGGGGGGTCCTCTGGCTGGCACGGTCCTTCCTTCTTAGGTTGCACGGGCCACAGTCTCTGCACCACCTCTCGATGGTTCCCCTCATGCCTACCCAGTGGAACCGCCCGCGCAGCAGGAACTCCAGCTTCTTCCATCCGAAGTGTCCAGCCCCTTCGTGGTATGCCTCCATCACCATGGCTGCGTCTCTTCGTGGCACCACTACTTGCCAGATTAGTTCATGCGTCCGGGAGTTAACCATTCTGCGGCACAACTTCCCCTTGTAAAGGAACAGTCGACTCTTCTCAGCCCACAGTTGTTTGGCTTCCTCCGGAGCGTCTGGGTCAAGGCGGGCATCTGGCTGAGTGAGCATCTCCTTCACCAGTCGGACTGCAGGGTCACTGTCTTGCGATTCCTCCCAGTTGTAGTGAGGCAAGGGGTTAAACGTAGCGGCTTGCTTACTCCTTACCCGATGGGAATACTGGATAGTCCCATGACGGTGGAACGCGGGGAGTTCGACTTCTTCCAATCCCTCTGGATCTTCTCCTACGTCCGGTAGGTTTGGCATCCTGGACAGGGCGTCCGCGTTGGTATTGGAGCGTCCTGCCCGGTATTTGATTGTGAACTCGTAGTTGGACAGACGGGCCATCCATCTCTGCTCTAGGGCACCGAGTCTTGCCGTGTCCAGGTGTGTCAACGGGTTGTTATCCGTGTACACGGTGAACCGGGAAGAAGCGAGGTAGTGCTTAAAGCGTTCGGTGACTGCCCACACCACTGCCAGGAACTCTAGCTTAAATGAGCTGTAATTCTCAGGGTTTCTTTCGGTGGGTCGCAGTTTTCGACTGGCGTAAGCGATTACTCGTTCTTTCCCCTGCTGGATCTGGGACAGTACGGCTCCTAGCCCGATGTTACTTGCGTCGGTGTAGAGGATAAAGGGCTGGCTGTAATCAGGGTACGCCAGGATTTCATCCCCCGTGAGGGCCATCTTCAGCTGGCGGAAGGACTCTTCTTCTAACTTCTCCCATTTGAAGGGCGGCTTCTGGTTCTTGGCCTTCCGGGACTGGCCTATCTGGAGGTCCTGCATAGGAGCTGCCTTTTTGGTGAAACCGGGGATGAATCTGCGGTAATAGCCTACCAACCCGAGGAACTGCCGCACTTCCTTTACACTGGAGGGACTTGGCCATTCCTTAATTGCGGTGATCTTATCAGGGTCGGGAGCCACTCCGTCAGCGCTCACCACGTGTCCCAGGTACTGCACCTTTGGTTTTAGGAGGTGACACTTGGAGGGTTTTACCTTTAGGCCGTAGTTTGCCAGAGCTTCGAACACTTCCGCCAGGTGTTTCAGGTGGTCCTCATAAGTCTTGGAATATACGATGACATCGTCCAGGTACAACAGGACCGTCTCGAAGTTTCTGTGGCCCAGACAGCACTCCATTAATCGTTGAAAGGTTCCTGGTGCGTTACAGAGTCCGAACGGCATGCAGGTAAACTCGCTAAGTCCCATCGGGGTGGTGAATGCGGTCTTCTCCCGGTCCGCCTCTGCTACAGGAACCTGCCAGTACCCGCTAGTGAGATCCAAGGTAGAGAAGAAGTTAGCAGATCTTAAAGCAGCCAAAGACTCCTCTATCCTTGGTAAGGGGTACGCATCCTTGTGTGTGATACGGTTGATTTTCCGGTAATCTACACACATCCTCATGGTGTTGTCTTTCTTTTTGACTAAGACTAGTGGAGCTGCCCAGGGGCTACAGCTATCCCTGATCACCCCAGCCTCCTTCATGTCCCTAAGCATCCGCTTGGCGTGTTGGTAGTGTGCAGGGGGTACGGGTCGATACCTCTCTTTTATGGGAAGATGGTCTCCCGTGGGGATGTGGTGTTCTACCCCCTTGACTCGCCCGAAGTCTAACGGGTGTTTACTAAACACTCTCTCATACTCTTGAACCACCCGATAGACTCCCTGTCTCTGGTGTGAGGGAGTGGAGTCAGTACCCAAATGTAGTTGCTGACACCAGTCCTCCATTGTTTCCTTAGAGCCGTTACTTTCCTCCGGGGAATATGGAGGCAAGGGTTCTACGGACTGTATGGAATTTTGATTGATGGTATACAATTTGGCTAGCGTGGCATACCGGGGCAGGTACACTTCCCTCTTCCCGATATTTATTATGCGAACGGGCACCCTCCCATGGCGTACATTGACCACCCCCCGTGCTGTCAAAATGGTGGGCCTACTGTCTGAGTAAACTGGTTCTATCATTGCCTGGTAATCTCTACCTCTCAGACCAATAGCTGCCCGGCACCAAATCATCATTTCACTTTTTGGGGGCATGGCAATAGGAAAAGGGTCACACATTCTTACGCTACCAATCTCACCACCGGAGAGTTCTATCTGTTGCCGTCGCATCAGTGCCCGGATCTCTTTCTGGAGCACTCGCTGCTGGCCGGAGCTGGCATTCTTGGCAACCTGCTGTAAAAGGAAAATCACCTCTGCAAGACAATTTTCAATTACATTAGTTCCTAGAGTTATCTTTGGGTGACTCTCGCGCTTGTCAATGTCTACAATGATCAGTCCCTGTGCCGCCAATTCGACTTTACCGATTTTAATGGTCACCTCTTTAAATCCAATCTGTGGCACGGGCTGACCATTGCTGGCGATGATACTCAAGTCGTCGTCAGGGTAGCGGGTGATATCCGAGTCATTCCAGTACTGCTTGAAGAGCACGTACGGGATAGTGGTAACCTGTGACCCGGTGTCCAGTAGGGCACTCATGGGGATGCCATCCAGTACCACGGGCAAGACTGGACGTCCTCCCACATATTTGTCGCGCCAGTTCGATGGGCCTGATGATCTTTTTCCTGGGGTTTGGCCCTCTACCCCAGGTTGTGCCAGTTTAAAGGACAGTACCTTGCCATATGTCCGGGTTGATTGCAGCGGCGGCAGATGGGTTGTCCGTCCTCGTTGTATCGGTCGCTGGGTCTTCCTCTGGCCGGTGGGGTCCTCCTTGGTCGACGTCACGGGATGTCCTCCGGTCCGGATGCCAGCTGGATCTTCCCTGGAGTGGAAACCTGTAAAGACTGCACAGTTCGGGTTAGCGCGGCAACGCTTTTAGCTAGCTCTTGGACCTGATGGTGCAGGTCTGGAGCCGGGTCATTGTTCAAAGCCTGCGCATCAGCTCCCACAGGCCCTGCCGACAAGGGTGCCGCCTCCTGGTGGTAAGTGGTAGTGGGGCGTCTGTGGGTCACAACGCCACCTGGTGCCGGTTCTCGGAGCACCCGGATGGCTCTGTCCTTGAACTGTGCAAATCCCAGATGAGGGTCCTGTAAGGCCATTGCCCGCAACTGGGTTCGGTGGGCATTGCAATATAAACCCTCTATAAATTGTTCAGTCAACAGCCTGTCCTCGTCTCCCACGCCGTCAGGGTCGGTCTGCTTAATGGCTCTCAGGGCCTCTTGTAGGTTCAGGGCATAGTCCCTTATACTCTCGTGTGCTCGCTGCTTGCACCCGTAGAATCCAAGCTTGATCTCGGCTGAGGTGCGGGTATCAAACGTGTCCCTCAGCCGGGTTAGTATCCCTGCAACAGTCCTTCCCCCAGGTGGCCAGGACTTTACCTCCCTTTGGGCTGCCCCGGTTAATTGGGCCACCAGGATGCTCACTTTTTGCTCTTCTGTGAGGGGATACACCTGGAAGAGGCTATCCAGCTTTTCTCTAAAGTCATGCAGGGTATGTGACTCCCCTGAGTACTGGGGTAGCCAGGCCGCTCCCGGGATATAGGGCATGGTGAAAGGCATGACTGCAGCAGCGGTGGCGCTGGCGGGGGTTGAGGCAGTGAAGCTCTCCTCCGTATCCGACATCTTCCTCCCCCCTAGTGGACCGTGGCCTACCTTGCGATGATCCTCTTCCGTAGGCCGCGGCTCCGCAGTGGATCGTCAGGGTTGAGGACCTTCCGTCGCGCTCCTGTGACGTCGGCGTCTGCTGGGCTCCTTCCAGGACTTTACGCAACGTCCGGACGTGAGGCGGGGCTTCAGTTCTCGCGCGCTTTCGGAGTCCACGCCCCTCTTCTTCCCGCGCGGCGTCTTCAAGATGGCGTCCAACGGCGGGAAAACTCCACGGATGGCGGGAAGAAGGCAGAAGATGGCGCCGGATGGCGGGAAAACTTCGCGGATGGCGGGAAGAAGACAGAAGATGGCGCCGGATGGCGGGAATCTTCACCACTGGTAAGTTTGAACAGTCTTTTTCAGGCACGCAGTACCCGGTGGTTGCGGGCACGAGATCCTGCCGACTACGCCAAAAGTTGACGCACCCCTGGGCCTTCGTCGCGCGGCATCGCGCGCACGGGAGCTTACCCGGAGCCGGATCTGTTGAGGGTTGTAGTCTCGTGGCGGTGACCCGGTCCGTGCCCAGGGAGTCAAACTGAGCGGCGATGTATTAGCGGTAGATGTTGGACGACTACGCCACCCGTTGAATGCAGCGAAGGAGCTGCCGCTGCAGGGCAGACCGCTGAGGCCGGTGGTAGGATTGTGCAGCGTGATAGTATCACCCCCAACGGGAGGGGTATGGCCTCAGGGCAGCCGACGTGGATGATGGGGGTAGCAGGAATCACTCAGAGACGATGCGGTGTAATTCAGGGTCTTTACTGGTGATAAAGATAGACCCTCCTGGAGTACTGGCTAGCGATCGGGGCCTGGTCAGTCCTTGAGCAGATGGGATCTCCCCTGGCCAGGCGGAGTTGTAGGCCTCCCAAACTGACTGTACTCTTCTGGCTACCTTGCTAGAGGCGGGTATAAGTAGCCCACGTCCCTGAGTGTACCGTGTGGTGCTCACCCGTATGGCCGGTGACTCGGGGCCTTCTAGTGGCGTCCGCTCCACGACGGCGGTGCTGGTCCCACGCGTGTGACCGTGCCTTCGGGTTTCTTGGCCAGAGGACCTGAAATCCCCTGCCGGGCGGTTTCTGCTGCTGGGTAAAGATTAGTCCCCACAGCCTCGAACTCTGGGTCCGGTGATAGCTTCTCAGTCAGGGCGAGCTCTGCAGCTGCCAGCCCCTGACTCCTTATAGCACTGCTCCGACAGAGCTCCTGATGTTCTTTTCCTAGATCTGCTTCTCTTCTCTGTCTCTACTTCTTCTCTACTCTCTAACCCTGCCTCAGCCCTAGGTTTATATAGGGGAAGTTCTTCCCCTCCCAGGACTGGGCAGGAGGTGTGGCATGCACAGGATCCCTGACCAAGAGACCTCCCACCTGCTCTCAGACATAACATTGCTGTTACTGTGGAAACCAGACCCCTGGGGTGCCACACCAGTATTGGGTCTGAGGGGGACATGCATGCCAGGATTGGGTCTGGGGGGCCATGCATGCCAGGATTGGGTCAGAGGGAGCCATAGATGGCAGTATTGGGTCTGAGGGGGCCATGCATGCCAGGATTTGGTCTGAGGGAGCCATGCATACCAGGATTGGATCTGAGGGGGCCATGCATGCCAGAATTGGGTCTGAAGGGGAAGTGCATGCCAGAATTGGGTCTTCGGGAGCCAAGCATACCATGAATGGATCTGAGGGGGTCGCGCATGCCAGGATAGGGTCTGAGGGGACTATACATAACATTATTGGTTCTGAGGGGGCCATGTATTCCAGCATTGGGTATGAGGGGGCCATGTATACCAGGATTGGGTCTGTTAGGTGAATGTATATCAGTATTGGGTCTGAGGGGGCCATGCATATCAGTATTGGGTCTGAAGAGGCCATGCATACCAGAATTGGGTCCAGGAGGTGCATGCTTACCAGTATTGGTTCTGAGGGGTCCATGCATACCAGGAATGGGTCTGAGTGGACCGTGATTGCCAGTATTGGGTCTGAGAGGGCCATGCATGCCAGAATGGAGTGTAAGGGGGCCATGCATGCCATGATTTTGTCTGAGTGGGCCTTGCATGCCAGAATTGGGTCTGAGACGGTCATGCATACCAGGATTGGTACTGAAGGGGCCATGCATGCCAGGATTGGGTCTGATGGAGCCATGCATGCCAGGATTGGATCTGAGGGAGCCATGCATGACTGAATTGGGTCTGAGGGGGCCATGCATGCCAGAATTTGGTCTGAGGTTGAAGTGCAAGTCATAATTGGGTCTGTGGGAGCCATGCATACTAGGAATGGATCTGAGGAAGTCATGCATGCCTGGATTGGCTCTGAGGGGGCCATACATAACAGGATTGGGTCTGACGGGGACATGCATTTCAGGATTGGGTCTACAGGGGCAATGCATGCTAGGATTGGTTCTGAGGGGGTCTTGAATGCAAAGATTAGGTCTAAGGGGGCCATGCATGCCAGGATTTGGCCTAAGGGGACCATGTATGCCAGGATTTTGTCTGATAAGCTCGTGAATACCAGGATTGGGTCTGAGAGGGCCATGCATACCAGTATTGAGTCTGTGGGGGCCATGCATGCCAGGATTGGGTCTGATAGGGACATGCATATTAGGATTGGATCTAAGGGGACTATGCATACCAGGATTAGGTATGAGGGGGTCATGCCTGCCAGGAGTGGGTATGGGGGGGCCATACATGCCAGGATTAGGTCTGAGGGGGCCATGCATACCAGGAAAGGGTTCGGGGGGGGCATGCATGCCAGGATTGTTTGAGAGGCCCATGCATACCAGGATTGGATCTGAGGAGGCCATGCATGCCAGGATTTGGTCTGAGGGGGCCATGTATGCCACGATTTTGTCTGAGGGGGCCATACAAGCCAGAATTGGGTCTGAGATGGTCTTGCATACCAGGATTGGTACTGAATGGGCCATGCATGCCATGATTGGGTCTGCGGGAGCCATGCATACCACTATTGGGTCTGAGGGGGCCATGCATGCCTGAATTGGGTCTAAGGGGGGCATGCTTGCCCTAATTGGGTCTGAGGGAGCCATGCATACTAGGAATGGATCTGAGGGGGTCATGCATGCCTGAATTGGCTCTGAGGGGAGTGCATGCCAGAATTGGGTCTGAGGGAGCCATGTATACTGGGTCTATTGGGTATATTGGGTCTCTTAGGTGAATGTGTATCAGTATTGGGTCTGAGGAGGCCATGCATATCAGTATTGGGTCTGAAGAGGCCATGAATACCAGAATTGGGTCCAGGAGGTGCATGTTTAACAGGATTGGTTCTGAGGGGTCCATGCATACCAGGAATGGGTCTGAGTGGGCCATGATTTCCAGTATTGGGTCTGAGGGGGCAATGCATGCCAGAATGGAGTGTAAGGGGGCCATGCATGCCATGATTTTGTCTGAGTGGGCCATGCATGCCAGAATTGGGTCTGAGACGGTCATGCATACCAGGATTGGATCCGGGTGGTGCTTGCATACCAGTATTGGGTCTGAGGGGGCCATGCATGCCAGGATTGGATCTGGGGGGGCCATGCATGCCAGGATTGGGTCAGAGGGAGCCATAGATGCCAGTATTGGGTCTGTCGGGGCCATGCATGCCAGGATTGGGCCTGAGGGAGCCATGCATACCAGGATTGGATCTGAGGGGGCCATGCATGCCAGAATTGGGTCTGAAGGGGAAGTGCATGCCAGATTTGGGTCTGCAGGAGCCAAGCATATCATGAATGGATCTGAGGGGGTCACGCATGCCAGGATAGGGTCTGAGGGGCCATACATAACATAATTGGTTCTGTGGGGGCCATGCATACCAGGATTGGGTCTAAGTGGGCCATGCATGCGATGATTGGGTCTGAGGGGAGTGCATGCCAGAACTGGGTCTGAGGGAGCCATCTATACCAGGATTGGGTCTGTTAGGTGAATGTATATCAGTATTGGGTCTGAGGGGGCCATGCATATCAGTATTGGGTCTGAAGAGGCCATGCATACCAGTATTGGGTCTGAAGAGGCCATGCATACCAGAATTGGGTCCAGGAGGTGCATGCTCATTAGGATTAGTTCTGAGGGGTCCATGCATACCAGGAATGGGTCTGAGTGGGCCATGATTGCCAGTATTGGGTCTGAGGGGGCCATGCATGCCAGAATTGGGTGTAAGGGGGGCATACATACCAGTATTGAGTCTGTGGGACCATGCTTGCCAGGATTGGGTTTGAGACGGTCATGCATACCAGGATTGGTACTGAAGGGGCCATGCATGCCAGGATTGGGTCTGATGGAGCCATGCATACCAGGATTGGATCTGAGGGGGCCATGCATGACTGAATTGGGTCTGAGGGGGCCATGCATGCCAGAATTGGGTCTGAGGGGGCAGTGCATGCCATAATTGGGTCTGTGAGAGCCATGCATACTAGGAATGGATCTGAGGGGGTCATGCATGCCTGGATTGGCTCTGAGGGGTCCATGCATATCAGTATTGGGTCTGAAGGGGCCATACATAACAGGATTGGGTCTGACGGGGACATGCATTCCAGGATTGGGTCTACATGGGCAATGCATGCTAGGATTGGTTCTGAGGGGGTCTTGAATGCAAAGATTATGTCTGAGGGGACCATGCATGCCAGGATTTGGGCTAAGGGGGCCATGTATGCCATGATTTTGTCTGATAAGCCCGTGAATACCAGGATTTTGTCTAAGGGGGCCATGCATACCAGTATTGAGTCTGTGGAGGCCATGCATGCCAGGATTGGGCCTGAGAGGCCCATGCATACCAGTATTGCATCTGAGGGGGTCATGCATGCCAGGATTCGGTCTGAGGGGGCCATGCATGCCAGTATTGGGTCTGATAGGGACATGCATACCAGGATTGGGTATGGTGGTGCCATGCATGCCAGGATTAGGTCTGAGGGGGCCATGCATGCCAGGATTGGATCTGAGGGGGCCATGCATACCAGGAAAGGGTTCGGGGGGGCCATGAATGCGAGGATAGGGTCTGAGGGGACCATGCATGACAGTATAGAGTCTGTGGGGGCCATGCATGCCAGGATTGTTTGAGATGCCCATGCATACCAGGATTGGATCTGAGGAGGCCATCCATGTCAGGATTGGGTCTGAGGGGTCCATGCATGCCAGGATTAGGCCTGAGGGGGCCATGCATGTCAGAATTGGGTCTGAGGGGGTCATGAATGCCACATTTGGGTCAGTGGGAGCCAAGCATACCAGAATTCGGTCTGTTAGGTGAATGTATATCAGTATTGGGTGTGAGGGGGCCATGCATATCAGGGTTGGTGGGGTCTGAAGGGACCATATATAATCCTTTATCTGAAACCCATTATATTTCAAGGGTCTTGAACGCATCGCGGAGATCAACACTGGCCTACAATTTCCATTAATTCAGCGCAAGTCATTTTTTAATGTGAGACTGTGAGAGTGAGGGCCATATATGGCACATACTATCAATGTCTCACACTAAAAATTGACAAGGTTTCTGCATCTCTTGGAAGCAAAAACTCACATTTTTTCAGCAGTGTTTTTGCTGCCAAGAGATACAGAAACCATGCAGAAATTTCTGCAATCAAATACGTCTGGCATGTCACATCGCTATGTGCACACGTTGAGCATTTGACTGCAGATATTTCTGCAAGGTTTCTGCATCTCTTGGCAGCAAAAACGCGGCAAACAAGTGAGAGGAATGCTCTGTGCCTCTATGTGCATATGAGAGCCTGTAAATAAAATTTTCATGGGATGATTTGTCAGTCTATCACCAACCTCACAGGGTCACTTAGACACCTACAGGGCCACAAAGCCTCCTCTAGGGCCACTCAGCCTCCTGTAGTGCCACACAGCTTCCTCTAGTGCTGCACAGCCTCCTCTAGGGCCGCACAGTCTTCTCTAGGGCCGCACTACCTAATACGGGGTCGCACAGCCTAAAACAGGGCCACACAGACTAATACAGGGCTACATAGCTTGCTACATGGCTACACAGCCTCCTACTGGGCCACACAGGCTCCTGCAGGGCCGCGTACGGTATTACGGCATTCACTCTCACAGTCTCATACTTAGCAATATCCCGGTAGGGGTGCCTCGCTTCTTGGGGCACTGCTCCTCAGGGAAATGACGTACATACACAAGTGAGGAGTCCCTTGAAAGGGGAGAGCGAGTGATACAAAGTGCATATCTATGATTTTCGATTGAACCTTCAGAACCGGAGCAAACGGTACCAATTTTAGACATGTCTGGTACTGGAACCACTCTGACTATTAACAAGTGCCACCCCTCATTGTGTAGGTCTACTTGAGGTCTGTACGCACTGTAAGTTTGGGCCATCTTGGACCTTCACAGGCCGAGATATCAGCACTGGAAAGTGGGTAACCAATTTAGTAGACATGGGCCGCCTGGGCAGAGGGGGGTCACGGCTCTCGGAGTGCTGCTCCTCGGTACAAGGTGCCTCTCACTCAGGAGATGAAACCCTTGAAAGCTGATGGTCCAATCTACAGAACGTATATTTCAAGTTGTTTATTGGACTCACGGTTCCGGAGAAATCCAGGTTAAAGTGAGATAGGGAAACGCCATTCATTCCTCCAATTGACTTAACATGGTGCTGGGGGTACTCTCTTCCCCGAGCTACCAGAAACCGCAGGAGTGTTCAATGAAAAAGCTGCATAGTGCGTATTGAAGCCAAGAGGATTATCTAAAAAAATGTCTGTCTGTTTGCAGTCTGCTCCTTTAGTGCCTGAGATCTGCTTCCCAAATTCAGAGGAGCGTTTTCAGATGCAGATCTTTAGTGTGAGACTTTGATATTATGTGCCATATACAGCACTCACTCTCACAGTATGACCTTGGTAAAAGCTTCCATCCAGACTTTTTGATGCCGACCACCTCCGGAATTTGGATTTGCGCCTCGGCGTCCGCTCTACGGTTCATCACCTCTGCGACGGCCACGTGGCTGAGATTGAGGCTGGTATCGCGAGCGCCATGGTCTTACACCGTGCCGGATGCAACGGGAATGTCTTTGCATGAAAGACATTTTTCGGAGTCAATCTGCTATAGCCAGCTTTCACTCCAACCTTTTGACACCCGTAGCCAGCTTTCACTCCACGACTTGACCGCAGAACGACGTAATGTTCGCCAATCTGAGACTCAAGTGAGGCAGGAAGCCTTGATGCAGACGCTGTGTCGATACGACGCTGTTAAGGCTCTGAAAAGGCTCGTGAGAAATGTGTGGCTATCGGGTCCAAAAAGATGGCTTGTTGTCCAGCTTTCATCTGCTTGAAATTGATCACCAGGTGGCATCTGTGCTTTAAAAATCATTCAATAATTGTTAGGCAGAGTTCAGCTGCATTTCTGGAAATTGAACACCGGATGGCAGCTGTGCTTTAAAAATCATTCAATAATTGTTAGGAATAGTTCAGCTGCATTTCTGCAAATTGAACACCAGGTGGCATCTGTGCTTTAAAAATCATTCAATAATTGTTAGGCATAGTTCAGCTGCATTTCTGCAAATTGAACACCAGGTGGCATCTGTGCTTTAAAAATCATTCAATAATTGTTAGGCATAGTTCAGCTGCATTTCTGGAAATTGAACACCGGATGGCATCTGTGCTTTAAAAATCATTCAATAATTGTTAGGCATAGTTCAGCTGCATTTCTGCAAATTGAACACCAGGTGGCATCTGTGCTTTAAAAATCATTCAATAATTGTTAGGCATAGTTCAGCTGCATTTCTGGAAATTGAACACCGGATGGCAGCTGTGCTTTAAAAATCATTCAATAATTGTTAGGCTTAGTTCAGCTGCATTTCTGGAAACTGAACACCAGGTGGCATCTGTGCTTTAAAAATCATTCAATAATTGTTAGGCATAGTTCAGCTGCATTTCTGGAAATTGAACACCGGATGGCAGCTGTGCTTTAAAAATCATTCAATAATTGTTAGGCATAGTTCAGCTGCATTTCTGCAAATTGAACACCAGGTGGCATCTGTGCTTTAAAAATCATTCAATAATTGTTAGGCATAGTTCAGCTGCATTTCTGGAAATTGAACACCGGATGGCAGCTGAGCTTTAAAAATCATTCAATAATTGTTAGGCATAGTTCAGCTGCATTTCTGCAAATTGAACACCAGGTGGCATCTGTGCTTTAAAAATCATTCAATAATTGTTAGGCATAGTTCAGCTGCATTTCTGGAAATTGAACACCAGGTGGCAGCTGTGCTTTAAAAATCATTCAATAATTGTTAGGCATAGTTCAGCTGCATTTCTGCAAATTGAACACCAGGTGGCAGCTGTGCTTTAAAAATCATTCAATAATTGTTAGGCATAGTTCAGCTGCATTTCTGCAAATTGAACACCAGGTGGCATCTGTGGTTTAAAAAACCTTCATTCATTATAGACAAATCTCAATCTATGATTATGAGAGCTGCCTAATGGAATTCAAAATCGTCTGGTTTAGCCAGCTCTCATTAGATGAAACACAAGATGGGGACGGTCTGCTCACATGACTGAAATATGTCCATGATATGAAATATGTCCAATTGTCCGGCTCAGTGTAACCAAAGATTTTCACTTGTCCCTTCCATGACCTCTGACAAGTTGTTCCTTTGGTTACCAGGCTGTAATGGGGGGGATGGTGTAATATTACTGTCTGTGAAAAACATTAACTTTTGTGACACAGATTGTGGCCATGCTGCAAAACACTTAAAGTTGTGGAAAACCTTGTGCGCGTATACGTGCGCAAAAACCACTTGCTATTTTGCCGTTGTTTTTCCTCTTTTTTGTCCCAAAAAAGCTTAGACATATGCAGAAACGTACGAGCATTCGTCTGGGGAAAATCAGATTTCTTTGGCGCAATTTTGGCAGCAAAACGCTCAGATGTGTAAAGCCGTATGAGCATTTGCATGGTCAAAAAAGCATGTGTTATTACAGCGGTGTTAATTCAATTTGCATATTTTGCTGTAGAAACGCTCAGACTTGCGCTAATCCCTATGTATGATTGCTCCTTCAAAAACTGTGTACGTTTTTGTCCGATTTTGACCAAAAGTGAGAGCCGGCTCTTAGAAGTCCTAGATGGTCCGATAGCCAGATATCATTCAAGAAATTGAAAGCCGGCTATTGAACATCAAAATATTGTGCTTAGCCAGCCCTCGTAAAAAAATCTACACCTACTAAGTTACATTAACCAATCGCAGCAGACTCACAATTTAGATTCAAATGAACCAATCACTGGCAAGTGCATCGCTTTAAGAGGAAGAGAGTTTTGGAGGGAAGTTGAATTTTGAGTCAGTTCTCAGGTGCTGTGGTCTACGCCGATTACAACCATGGAGTCCAGAGTAGAGATGAGCGTTGTTCGACTCGAACTGTTCGCCAATCTCAAATTCGAGCTGTTTTGGGCGGTGTTCGAGCCGTTCGGCGAACACGAACGATTTGAGAAAAATTCGGCTGTTCGAGGTTATGTTCGATAACTGTTCGTGCACCAAAATCATAACTGGATTTTTTCTCAGTAATGATGAAAATTAATGTTAATACGCAGTTTGAGTGTACAGCGGGGCGGGGGGAGGGGCAGGGGATGGATCTCTGCAGGAATAATGAAGATCTCCATTTTTTTTTCTCTTTCCCGCATTTACAGTGGGGAGGTGCAATCTGTCAGCCTATCAGCAGCGCACACACGGAGCGAAGTGCTTTTTTTCACACAAGCAAGGGCATGTGTCATTGGCAGTGTATGTCACATGTCCTTGCCCTATAAGACCAAGCCATTTTCCCTGTTGCCACCATTTTCTCACTGCTGCAGCTGCGTGTTAGACGGCACCGCTTTTGCTGTGTGCGCTATACCTTGTTAATTTCAAGCCAATTTTCGCACAAATCTACAGATAGCTTGGGAGTAGGGAATAGTTGTGATTGCAGTCCTTTTCAGGACTAGGTTACATCAGTTCCTATCAGTTTTTGCCAGGCAGGTCTGTGCCAGTGCTGTGCAAGTTTTTTTCACAGCATTTGGCTGAATCTAGCAAAGCTAATCCTTTTTGGCCTATTGCAGAGTGTGTTAGTCAGTGGAGTAGCCTATCTGTGTTGCAAGATATACCACCTGTGTATAGAATACCAATTTTTTTACTGCACCTATTGAAGTAAAATCTTTTGGGCATAGCATCATTCTATTAGTCCATCTATACTGACCTCCATCAGGTTGCAAACTGAATATAATTTTTATCTGCATCTAGCTCTGAAAAAATATTTGGGCTTCTAGCAGTGTGTGGGACTTGTTCTATTAGTCCATCTATACTGACCTCCATCAGGTTGCAAATTGAATATAATTTTTATCTGCATCTAGCTCTGAAAAAATATTTGGGCTTCTAGCAGTGTGTGGGACTTGTTCTATTAGTCCATCTATACTGACCTCCATCAGGTTGCACATTAAAAATAATTTTTTTCTACATCTAGCTCTGAAAAAATATTTGGGCTTCTAGCAGTGTGTGGGACTCATTGTATTAGGCCATCTATACCAAGCTCCACCAGCTTTGAAATTAATAATAATTTTTAGCTGCATCTAGCCCTGAAAATAATTTTTCTTCCCAATAGTGGTAGCAATAGAAATATGGGGCGCGCTCCTGGCTTACAAAAATATACGCTTCATAACAAAAAACACCAGCCTAGCGCATTGCATTAATAAGATGGCATCATCGTCTCTCCCAGTGCTAGGCCTACTACGCAGGCTAGCATTCCTGTGCCTAAAACACAATGTATGGGTCCGCGCTAGCCACTATGCTGAGGGGTATAAAGCTGCTGCTAACGCTTTATAACTATTCAATTGGCAGTTTTTCACAGAGCTCTTCCACAACGCCCACCCATCGGGCAACAGTTGCCCACCCTCCCTATGGGATCTAGTGGCGAATAGTTGATGCCATTAATCAGAGCGTTAGTTGCCCCGTCGACGTGGCAAGCATACTGTAAGGCATGGGAAGAGTGGACACGACTAGTAGCAGGCAGACGGGTTGACCAATGTAAACAAGCCAGATCACAAGTCACCATAGAATTTCTCCACCAGCTAATGATGAGGGGCATATCAGGGGCATCAGCGCAGCGGTGTCTGACCGGAGTAGCATTTCACTTCCAACTACTGAATTGGGGAGATGTGACAAAGATTCATCATCAGACAATCCATAAAAGGGTGGAAAAGGGGTCAGCCAAGTCAGGAGTGTAGACGTCCCGTCCCGTTTCACTAAAACTGATTTCTCACATCATATCCCTAACACCATTAACATGACACTCACAATTTGAAGCAACATTACTGTCTACTGCATTTGTGATCGCCTTCATCGGGGTGCTATGCATAAGCGAATTAGTCCCTCAATCCAAAATTACCACCAGTGGAGGCTTATTACACCAGGACGTAGTCATAGCCAATAATGCAATACGTCTACGCATACACCAATCGAAAACGGTTCCAGCGGGCAGGGGCACTTGGGTACTTCTACAACCCACAAACGGTACACTGAGTCGGGTAACAATAGTAAAATCATATCTAACCATCAGATCACAAAGTAATTTCTTCCTATCACACATTGATGGAACGCCATTATCAAGATACCAGTTCCAAGCTATATTTAATAAATGCATAACATCGGCAGGGAACCACCCCAAAGATTACGGGACACACTCATTCCGCATAGGCGCGGCCACGGAAGCAGCAAGAGCAGGACTGTCAGAAACGGAAGTTCAGAGGATAGGGAGATGGAGATCCACGTGTTTGGCGAGATACATAAGACCGGACTTGTTATCCTAACTTGGTTTGTTTCTTTTACAGGTGACGCTAAGCCAACAGTGTGGGTGATAGGCCACTCGTATATATTTTGGGCAGAAAAAAGGGCGAAAGTCCGCCCAGGCGGGAGGAAATTAGAGTTTCATAACACATATTTCAACTGGAGAGGTATTAGAGGTCTGCTATGGCCACAGGTACAAATGGAGGTAATCAAGGTAGGGAGAGAGGCAAGAGGCCCGGTCATCTTAGTTATACAGGCCGGGGGAAACAACCTAGGTCATCACAAGAGCGCATAACTAATGGCAATAATGAAACTAGACACTGAGCGCTTCAGAGAATTTTTCACAAAACTAGCTATAGTATGGTCAGAGATTGTGCCGATAGCGGTATGGCAAGGTGCGCGAGACATCACGGCCATCGAACGGACAAGGCGGGTAATAAATATTCGGATGGCAAAATTTAGAAGAGACAGAGGCGGTGTAGTGGTACGACACCGACAACTGGAAGGAGATAAAGCAGGCCTCATACGGCCCGACGGTGTTCACTTAATGGATATTGGACTGGACATATTCCTGTCAGGACTCCAGGACGGAGTGGAACAAGCGTTAAGAGTGATGGGTGGGGGTCAGAGTCCTG
Organism: Phyllobates terribilis; assembly: GCF_046119375.1. NCBI lineage: Eukaryota > Metazoa > Chordata > Amphibia > Anura > Dendrobatidae > Phyllobates > Phyllobates terribilis. Next base: position 5,624,981 of record NW_027362867.1, read on the forward strand.
CATACGAGTACGCAGGATCCTCCGTGGCCTGGAAATAGAAAGGACATGTTGGAGAGTTACACTTGTTGGCCAACTTGCCGGAGTGGAGACCCAGGGCATGCTGCAACAAGCTGAAATATTTTAGAAATAAAATGCCTTTCTAATGGAATGAGTATAAAGTGTTAATAAAGCTGTGACCGATCCTCACCCATCCAGTTGTAAGAGTTACATTATTGTATTGTCAAGGAAAGGGGGGCGGTAGGGGGACTGAGTGTCTGGGTTTGGTTGGGGGTCCCCACAGTCTGCCTAGGCTAGATGCATTTAAAAATTCTTATTAGATACACAGGCGGTGCAGCTTGCTTCGCAGCTGGGCTACTACGCCCAAAGTATTGCCTAGGCTAGATGCAGTTAAAAATTCTACGCTGACTAGCAGACACTGAAGATTTGGAGCAGACCTCTGAGTAAACAGCTCTTCAGACTCAACCATCTGTGTTACCCCAAGCCATAGTGTATGTAGTTTCTTACAGTTAAAAGGGGGGTGGGGGAGCGACCCAACCCACCTGGAATTGACGATGCCAACGTCACGTAAGACACAGCAAGGGGACTCCAAAAAGAGTCTCCATTTTTTCCCAAAATTGTGGCACAGACACCACTTAACCCTAGAACGCATACCTGGGGCCTCGCAGGCCCGCCCTGTTAATTGTTTTCTATTTTCTGCAAGATTACTTTAGTTAGAATTTTGAAACTCTAGGTATTCTTCATGTATATAGTTGTTTGTCATTTGAGTTTGAGTTATTCCATGTTATTTGCACACGGGCCTAAAAGGCCCCAGGTATGTGAAAGTGTAGATTTTTATGGTCATGCGTTCTAGGGTTAAGTGGCATCAATTGCCCCACAGTTGCTTAAAACGGTTGGTAAGGTGATTTTACCAAATCCTCAAGCTTTTAGTCTCCCAAGGATAACACAGGGGTAGAAAAGTCCTTGCGAATCCATGATTTGTTCATCTTTATGAACGTGAGTCTGTCTACATTCTCAGTGGACAGAAGCGTGCGCTTATCTGTCAGCACACCACCAGCAGCGCTGAACACACGTTCAGAGAGAACACTGGCTGCAGGGCATGACAAGATCTCCAAGGAGTGAGTGGCGAGCTCCGGCCATTTTTCCAGATTGGAATACCAAAATGAGCAAGGGTCCAGTGACACAGTCATGGCTTCGATGTTCACTTGGAGATACTCCTGCACCATCCTCTCTAGGCATTGACTATGTGTCAGACTTCTTGTCTCCTGTGGCCTTGCAAAGGATGGTCTAAAAAAGTGGTGAAACGATTCCACAAAATTGCTGTTACCAGCAGATACTGTGTTACTGTTACGGTTTGAGTGATGAAGACTCGACAGTCCCACGGTTGGAAAGTTAGAACTGTGAGATTCACTACGTGCACCACTGGTGTTTTGTGGAAAAGCACATGTAAGATTCTGCAACTGCGTCTGCAGATACTCCTGCATGCGTCAATCCCTTTTTATGGCCGGAATTATTTCGGCAAATTTACTTTTGTACCGGGTATCTAAGAGTGTGGCAACCCAGTAGTCGGGATTACTTTGAATTCTGACAATCCGAGGGTCATGTTGCAGGTAGTGCAGCAAGAAGGCAATCATGTGTCTTGCGCATCCAGGAGGACCAAGTCCTTGTTGTGTTGGTAGCGAGGTAAGAATCATGCTTCCTTCCTCTGCCCTCTCCCCCCAACCTCACACAACAGAAATGTGATCAAGGTCTCCCTCATCTGATGAGTCTTCCATGCCCATCGCCAGTTCATCCTCCACTTCTTCCTTGGCTCCTGCACCTTCCTCAACAGTTTGGCTGCTACCATGCGCCCTGGTTAATCCCTCTCCCCCACCCTCCCATGCCTGCCGCCTTGGTGCTGCCAACCGTCTGGACCTTGGAGATGTTATCCCTTCCGCATACAACTCCTCCTCTACTTCCTCCACCTCCTCTTGTCCCACCACCTGACTCTGAATTCTGTTTAATGTGTGCTCCAGCATGTAATGTAAATCACCGGAATAGTCATGCTGATAATGGCATCGTCGTCAGCACTAAACATCTTCGTCGCCATTTCAAAACTGTGCAGAAGGGTGTGTGGCGCCCCTGAGGGTTCAGTCGCCACAGAGTTACTGCATCTCACCCAGAGGTGTGGTATCTCACCCTCAGGTAAGGAAGGCGTATGGCTCGGGACCCTAACACCTGCAACCAACACATACCCGCAGTGGGGGTAGGGCGAGTTTGCTCCTAAGGAAGAGCACAGTCCCAGGTCCCTAGCTGGTGGGAGGGTCCTATGTAGTGGGTTCTTAGGGGAGCAGCTTAGGGGAGCACATAACAGGGAGAGTATAAATAGGAAGCCATCTTAGAAAGAGCAAGCCAAAGGAAACGTGACAGGAGCAGAGGCTCGGCATGAGCTCTGCTCCGGAGGCGGGCCTAGCCTGGGAGGCCCAGGACTGAAGGAGAGAAGAGAGGAGTGGGAGTAGGAAGGCTCCAGGAACCGAAGGGACCCTAGGGCTATGGGCCGTGCAGAAGGCCACCCGTACTTCCGCTGCTACCAGGAGGTAGAGGGGTCAGGCCAGATAAGGGGAACCGGTCCCTCAACTAGCGGAGAAACAGCAAGGCTCAAATAGAAACCGGAGGCTGCAGCATTTCATGTACTGCAGGCCAAAGTCCACACCAGTCTCACTAAGAAGGTAGCCACATAGGACCCAGGGGACAGAACACAAGTCGCACGCCAAGGCCCGAGGATACCGGATAGAAGTGTCACTGGGTGTGAGGTGCAGGGAGAAGGCCAGAGAAAGGACACACAGAAGGGGGTCCTGCTAAGTACTCCGCCATATCTGGGGGTGGACTGAGCCCCTCACTGAGTACGCACAGCACGATGGGTGAGATTGCTCTGGTACCTGTAATCTGGACTGCAACAACTGTGAGTAAAGATCTTGGGACTGCATCACACGGACTCTGTGTTCATTACTGACTCCCTGCACTACAACCACCATAATCCACCCACACTGCCCTGAAGCTACACTCTTCCTGTGGTGAGTAATAATACCATTGCTGCAAAACCACCAGCTTCAGAGGACTGTTCCGCAGCGGCGGCCCCTTTGGCCGCACTCCACAGGTGGCGTAGTCGAACATTATAAAATCCATATATACAAATTACCCTTGGATTGACCGCCCTGGGTCACGGACCGGGTCACCGCCACAGTGACTACAACCCCCAGCGTCTACCGGCCCGGCTCAGGGTACCCCTCGGCCCAGGGGGCGCGTCAACTTCATAGGTCCCTGATCTGAGACCACTCCTGCAGCGTGATTTGCCCCACCTCTGGATCTCGTTGGCCCAGGCTATACGTCAGAACGTATTGCACCAGGGCTTGTCGGTGCTGCCACAGTCGCTGCAACATGTGCAGAGTTGAATTCCAACGTGTCGGCACATCGCATTTCAGCCGGTGAACTGGCAGGCCCAACAACTTCTGTAGAGATGTAAGTCGTTGAGCTGCGGGATGCGAACGGCGGAAGTGAGCACACAGCGACCGTGCCCTCTGCAGAAGGCCATCTAGTCCGGGATAGTGGGCTAAAAATTTATGGAGAACCAGGTTCAACACGTGAGCCATACAAGGCACGTGTGTGACATTGCCCCGGCAAAGGGCCGCACCCAGGTGAGCAGCATTGTCGCACACGGCCTTCCCTGGTTGCAGGTCCAGTGGAGACAACCATTCATGAAACTGGGTCTCCAGAGCTGACCACAACTCCTCAGCTGTGTGACTCACATTTCCCAGACATTTCAAAGTAAACACTGATGCCGTTGAGCCCTGCTGCCAGCATAGTAAGGAGGTGTGCAGGATTCCTTCTGCGCAGTTAGAAAGCAGGTGGCATTACCAGACAGGCTTTGGGTGCAGGTGGAGGACCGAGAGGAGGTTGAGGAGGCAGAAGCAGTGGAGGAACTTCGAGATAAAGAGGATTGACGCACAACTCGTGGGGACGGTAAGACTTGGACAGCAGCCCCTTGTCCTGCTGTCACCATAGTTACCCAGTGCCCAGTCAGCGACATGTAACGCCCCTGTCCATGCCTACTCGTCCAGGTGTCTGTGGTGAAATGCACCCTGTCACACAAAGAGTTTCTCAAAGAAGCGGTGATGTTGTGTGCGACATGCTGGTGGAGCGCAGGCACACCTTTCTTTGAGAAGTAGTGCCGACTGGGCATCTGGTACTGGGGCACTGCGACGGACATAAGGTCTCCAAAATCCACTGTGTCCTCCAGGCGGAAAGGCAGCATTTCTGTAGCCAACAGCTTGCAGATGGTGAAATTCAACCTCTTAGCTTTCTCATGGCTAGGAGGAAATGGTATTTTACTTTTCCACATCTGAGGGACCAAGGGCTGGCTGTTGTGCTTAGACGGGGTTGAGTAGGGTGTCCCCGGCAAACTGCCGGTCTGTGAGGAAGATGCAGGTGGACATGTTAAGTTGCCTTGATCCAAAGGTTGTGCTCTCGATGTCGGAGAGCGCTCAACACCAGCAGGTGTTTCCACTTCCCAATGAACTGACGACCTGCCAATCACACTGGCTGTTGCAGGTAAAGAGGTGGCAGGCCTGCGTCCAAAAACATGTGTGACTGCTGTCCCCCCTGTCACAGAGGATGAAGAGGCCGCGGATGCACAAGATGGGGCAGACGGTGGTTGGCCCAGCCTGCTAGGCCGCATGGTAGCACAGTGAGCTTCCCACTGCAACTTATGCTTCATATCCATGTGACGGTACATGCATGAAGTACTCAAACTATGGATTTTTTGGCCTCTACTTAGCTTTTGGTGACAAATATTACAGATAACACGAGTTGGGTCATCCTTATTGATCTGAATAAATGCCCAGGCTATGCAAGCCTTAGAGCCCATGCGACCTGAAGAGCCACTACGACTTGTGGTCAGAGGCAGAGTTGTGGTTGAGGATGCAGTTGTTGACGTACTTCCAGTACTCTGTCTCTGTCCAGAAAGGCGCAACCTAACCTCGTCGTCAATAGCATCTGTGACGCCCCGGTATCACAGATCCTAGAAGAGTGTATTGATGGAATCCTCCACAAGAGGCCCCCATAAACATTCACACATCTCCACCTTCCACTTCAGACCAGCAGAGGGAGCCCGTTAGGGATATAAATAGGGAAGGTGGAGCTAGGCAGTTCAGTTCCTCTGAAGAGTTCCTGCAGTAGAGAAGCCTAAGAGAGGTCTGTCTGCAGTGGAGCTCAGTCTAGTCTAGAGAACTTAGTTAATAGTTCAGCAGTGGAGCACGAGGCTCCTGCTAGCTAGATTCAGGGAGCCCAGATAGAGCTTAAGGTGTGCCGGCGCCATAAGACCGGTGAAGCGCGGCAAGCTGCCATTTGTGTGTATAGCCTAGTGAGGGCCCGAGTAGGCCGAAGGCGAGTGGCGAGTTAGTACATAAGGGGCAGAGGAGCTTAACCAGCTCACCCCGAAGCATTTACCGGACACCGGATCCGAGCTTACCGGGATCTCTATGACCCAGTAAGGCATAACCGGAATCCCTGGAGAACTACAAGTCCCAGGATCGCTAAGGTGCTGATACGTAACAGAGCCAGGAGACGCTTAGGCCCCGCATACTGGGAGCGTGAACTCCAAGAGAAGGCCCTACCACAAGGTCAGTGTCACGCTGTCTCAGCGTACAGGAGGTCAGGGGCCTGAGCTGACCCTAAACGGGGGCCCTGACTAATCCCTCAACCTGGAGGTACTGATAATGGTACAGAGGTCCAGGCCGCCAGCGTAACCCTAAACTCCTGAATATCCCTGAACCTCAGTAATCTAGTCCTGAGAAGGACCCCGATCACAACAATGGGGAACAGGATAGAAAATGCCCAAAACACAGTACTAGACAAAAGAGACAGTACAAGGGGAAAACCAAAAACCACCTTGCATTCAAAAACTCACACCATAATTACAGAGGGAACAACAACAGGTTAGGAGATAAATGATAAAGGGAGGAAGGGAAGAAACCACACCGTATACTCTTCGCTCCGAACTCCACCAAACAACGATCCGCTCTGAAGGTCTGCAAGAAATGCTTTCACCGACAACTTCCCAAACAGACCAGCAGGTATTTGAAGGAATCACAATACTGCAGCATTAACTGCAGCTGGGCGAGGCTGAGCCTCGTCAAGCACAGAGAGAGAGAATTAAATCCCTCACTACCAAAAAACACAAAGCACCAAAAACTCAGCTGCGAGAAGTCAGGCTGTGTAGTCGCGACGATCTTCGTGGCGACACACCCATGAGTCGTGTGGAATGCCCGAATTAACCGGTCTGCATTAATATCTGACGCAGGAACCCACATTCTCACCTCAGGACCATACCCTTTCCAATGAACCAGGTACTGAAGGGACCGGCGACTAAAACGTGAATCGATGACTTTCGATACCTGAAACTCCAAATTTCCATTGACCACCACTGGAGGAGGAGGTAAAGGTGACAGTATCATTGGCGCCACATACCTCTTAAGCAAAGATCTGTGGAACAGGTTATGAATTTTAAACGTAGGGGGGAGGTCAAGACGGAATGCCACCGGATTAATTATAGAACTGATCCTGTACGGCCCGATGAACCTGGGACCCAGTTTCCAGGAGGGAACCTTGAGTTTTATATTCTTGGTAGACAACCATACCCGATCGTTCACACTTAGGTCCGGACCAGACACTCTCCTCCTATCAGCCATACGTTTGTATCGGTTCCCCATAGTACTCAGATTATTCAGTACCCCTCTCCATACTGAAGCGAGTGATGACGAAAATCGTTCCTCCTCAGGAACCCCCGAAGAGCCCCCTCTACTGAAAGTACAAAACTGGGGGTGAAAACCATATGCCCCAAAAAACGGGGACTTACTAGTGGATTCGCTCCGCCTATTATTAAGAGCAAACTCCGCCAGAGGTAAGAAAGAAGCCCAGTCCTCCTGGTTCTCTGACACAAAACACCGGAGATATGTCTCCAAACTCTGGTTCAGACGTTCCGTCTGACCATTGGTCTGAGGATGAAAAGCCGATGAGAACGATAAATGCATCCCCCGCCGAGTACAAAAAGCGTTCCAGAATTTGGACACAAACTGAGACCCCCGATCCGACACCACATCGGAGGGTACCCCGTGAAGCCTCACAATCTCTCCAATGAACACCTGCGCAAGAGTTTTAGCATTAGGAAGAGCAGGAAGAGCGATAAAATGTGCCATCTTGCTGAACCTGTCTACTACAACGAGTATGACTGTTTTACCCGAGGACGGCGGGAGGTCCATAATAAAGTCCATAGACAGATGAGTCCAAGGACGCTCCGGGATCTTCAAAGGTAAGAGGGCCCCAGACGGACGGGTATGTGGGATCTTAGAGCGCGCACAAACCCCACAGGACGCAACAAAATTTACCACCTCCTTATGTAAGTTAGGCCACCAAAACCGACGCGAGAGGAGATCCACAGTTGCTTTACTCCCTGGGTGTCCTGCCAAAGCTGAGTTATGGTGTGCCTCGATCACCTTTTGTCGTAGGTGATCTGGAACAAACAGTCTCCCTGGAGGTCCAACAGGGGCGTCCCCCTGAGCCTCCAATACCTCCTCCTCAAGCTCAGAGCATACTGCCGACACCACCACCCCCTCTTGAAGGATAGGAACTGGATCATCCGTATTCCCGGCCCCAGGGAAACTACGAGATAAGGCATCCGCCTTCACATTTTTTGACCCAGGACGATATGTAACGACAAAATTAAACCTGGTAAAAAATAACGACCACCTGGCTTGTCTGGGATTCAGACGTTTTGCGGACTCCAGATATAGCAGGTTCTTGTGGTCGGTGATGACGGTGACCGGATGGACTGCCCCCTCCAAAAAATGGCGCCACTCCTCAAAAGCTAACTTAAGGCCAAGAGTTCCCTATTGCCGACATCGTAATTCCTCTCAGCGGACGACAATTTTTTGGAGAAAAAAGCGCACGGACGCCACTTACCAGGGGACGAACCTTGTGATAAAACTGCTCCCAGCCCTACCTCAGAAGCGTCTACCTCTACAATGAACGGCTGTGACGCATCAGGTTGAATGAGTATGGGTGCCGAGGCAAAACATTTTTTCAAGGAGGAGAATGCTTGACAAGCCTTGTCAGACCACCTAGAAAAATCTGTCCCCTTTTTTGTCATGTCTGTGAGAGGTTTAACCAAGGATGAGAAATTACGAATGAATTTCCGGTAATAATTAGCAAACCCCAGGAAACGTTATAGTGCCTTAAGATTCTCTGGCAGATCCCACTCAAGAACTGCCCGCACTTTCCCTGGGTCCATACGAAAACCGGACGCTGACACCAGGAAACCTAAAAACTGGAGTTCCTGTACAGCGAACACACACTTCTCCCATTTGGCGTACAGTTTATTATCCTGCAAGATCTGTAATACCTGCCTAACATGCTCCTGATGAGACACAAGATCAGGCGAGTAAATTGAGTTGTCATCCAGATATATGACCACAAACTGACCCACCAGGCGACGAAAAATGTCATTAACAAAGTGTTGGAACACCGCCGGGGCATTAGTCAGACCGAATGGCATGACAAGGTTCTCATAATGCCCCTCCGGAGTGTTAAACGCCGTCTTCCACTCATCCCCCTCCTTAATCCTAATCAGATTGTACGCCCCCCTGAGATCCAACTTAGAGAACCATTTGGCACCCACGATCTGATTAAAGAGATCAGGGATAAGTGGGAGTGGATACGGATCTCCCACCGTAATCCGATTAAGTTCACGGAAATCCAGGCAAGGGCGTAGGCCTCCATCTTTCTTCTTCACAAAGAAGAACCCCGCGGCCACCGGGGAAGATGAAGGTCTAATATGCCCCTTAGCCAGACTCTCTGAAATATAATCCTTCATGGCCTGCCTTTCCGGACCAGATAGGTTATACAACCTAGATTTAGGTAACTTGGCCCCAGGGAGCAATTTTACAGAACAGTCATACACGCGATGAGGAAGTAGTTCCTGACACCCTTTCTCCGAGAATACATCCTCAAAGTCCGCCAGATATGGAGGTAAGACCCTAGGAGTGACAGCACCGATGACCGTATTCATGCAGTTTTTATTACAGAATTCACTCCATTGGCTTATCTCCCTGGATTGCCAATTAATAACGGGATTATGCTTAGTTAACCAAGGAAGACCCAACACAATAGGAGTGGGAAGACCCTCCAACACGTAACAAGACAACAGTTCTTTATGTATCGCCCCCACTTGAAGATTAACGTTATGCACCACTTGCAAAAAACTTCCCTGACCGAGAGGCCTGGCGTCGATCGAAAATATGGGGATGGGTTTAGCCAACATATTCAATAGCATACCTTGAACCCGGGCAAACCGAGCGTCCACCAGATTAGCCCCGGCCCCACTATCTAGAAGAACAGATATCCTCTCAGTTCTCGTACCCACCACCACCTCCGCCGGTACGAGAAACTGAGACGAACCTAGGGACGAAATACCTACTCCCAGATTGCTGTCCACCACACAACCTGGGATCAATAGTTTTCCGATGACTCTTTACTCTGCAAAGGACGGGATGGACACCCCCCAATAAAATGTCCCTTTCTCCCGCAGAAGAAGCACCTTCCAGTCTTGTGGTGCACCGCCGGTCCCCTCCCCCGGAATGATGTCCCTCCTAACTGCATAGGCTCCTCTGGACTGACCAGGGGAACCTTCATATGAGGGGACCTTGTAGGAGGTGGAGTCATCCCAGGGGGCGGAGTTATCCCGCACCTCTCCCGAAGCCGTCTGTCAGTGCGAATAGCAAGGGCCATAGCGGTTTCCAGTGAGGCGGGAGGGTCATACTGTGCCAACACATCCTTTAATTTGTCAGATAACCCTTGACAAAACTGGCTCCTAAGAGCCGGGTCATTCCACTGGGTGTCTGTGGCCCACCTACGGAACTCCGAACAGAATTCCTCCGCCAGACGATCTCCCTGGTGGATCCTACGTAACTTAGATTCAGCAAGGGAGATCCGATCCGGGTCATCATATACGAGTCCCAGAGCAGCGAAAAACCTATCCACTGACTGGAGAGCCGGGGAGCCCGGGGGAAGAGAGAACGCCCAAGATTGTGGGTCCCCCTGTAGAAGCGAGATGACAATTCCCACCCTTTGCTCCTCACTCCCCGATGACCGAGGCCGCAGCTGAAAGTACAACTTGCATGCCTCCCGGAAAACAAAAAACTTGTCCCGCCCCCCAGTGAACCTGTCAGGGAGAGCTACTTTAGGTTCTGGTCCGGCTTGCTCCAGGGGACACAAAACCTTGGACTTAACGTCCGCCAACTCCATGGACAAACTCTGCATCTGCCGAGCTAGACTGGCTACAGGATCCATGGTGGTTGGAATTTTTTTTTTTTTTATTTATTTATTTTTATTTTTTTTGTCGGTCGGTGAAAATGTCACACTGTCTCAGCGTACAGGAGGTCAGGGGCCTGAGCTGACCCTAAACGGGGGCCCTGACTAATCCCTCAACCTGGAGGTACTGTTAATGGTACAGAGATCCAGGCCGCCAGCGTAACCCTAAACTCCTGAATATCCCTGAACCTCAGTAATCTAGTCCTGAGAAGGACCCCGATCCCAACAATGGGGAACAGGATAGAAAATGCCCAAAACACAGTACTAGACAAAAGAGACAGTACAAGGGGAAAACCAAAAACCACCTTGCGTACAAAAACTCACACCATAATTACAGAGGGAACAACAACAGGTTAGGAGATAAATGATAAAGGGAGGAAGGGAAGAAACCACACCGTATACTCTTCGCTCCAAACTCCACCAAACAACGATCCGACATGAAGGTCTGCAAGAAATGCTTTCACCGACAACTTCCCAAACAGACCAGCAGGTATTTGAAGGAATCCCAATACTGCAGCATTAACTGCAACTGGGCGAGGCTGAGCCTCGTCAAGTACAGAGAGAGAGAATTAACTCCCTCACTACCAAAAAACACAAAGCACCAAAAACTCAGCTGCGAGAAGTCAGGCTGTGTAGTCGCGACGATCTTCGTGGCGACACACCCATGACAGTCAGCCAGCGCAGGACAGAGACAAAGTTAGGCCTAGCTCCAGGCAGGTCAGAAACTTACTACGCAGAGGCAAGAAACAGGAGGCCCTACACCCGCTCATTGGGGAGGATCCTGATATGCACCCTTCACCCTACAGTGCTCCGGGATGTGCCTGAATTTCCTCCAGTAAAAGGTACTGAAGTGACTACCGTATCCGTTCCCGTTCTTGCTCTGACCCAGCTGGGTCTCACCTGTCCTGCATTCCCCCTGCATACGCTGCCCTGAGACCTAGCTCCACCTGTGGGGAGCTATACCATCGAGCTGCCTTATCACGGGCCTCAGTGGACTGCTGCAGCGCTGGTGCTTCTCACCAGATACCACAGGTGGCGTCACGAACTTTTATAAAATTAACAATTATCCACCCTTTTAAAGAGTGACCCCAGGGTCCGGGCCAGGGAGCCGACCACCGCGACATCCCCAAGGCCAGGCAAAGGCCCGGGTACCGAGTCACCCCCATCCCTCGGGCTAGTCACATCCTCCTCCACCTCCTCCGCTGACCTCATCGACTGGCTGACTGTGGGTTGACAGTAAGTGGGATCTCCAACCTCGTCATCATCACCCTGTGTGTTATCACACCCGTCGTCCTCAGAGCCAACCTCTTCCTGCCCTGACCAAAAAGTCAAGTTGTCGCTCCAATCAGGTATTTGAGTCACATCATCGTCTTCATCATTGTCTCCACCAACAGGAGTTACAGTTTGGGAACGAGGGTCTACATTATGCCCAGAACCTTCTTCATCTGGTCCTGGATCCGACTTATAAAGATTCTGGGCATCAGTGCAGATCATTTTCTCGTCTGGATTAACAGAAGCTCTGGAGCAGACCTATGTTTCCCAGGCTATAGTATGAGTAAACAGCTCTGCAGACTCAACCATCTGTGTTACCCCATACTCAGACGGGCAGCTGGAGACTTGGGAGCTGTGAGGAAGCAAGTGCGATTGGGGTGACACCTCTGAGGACTGGAGTATTTGTGATGTTGAAATTGAGGTGGAGGAGAGCCCACTTGAAGGAGCACTTGATATCCCTTGAAGCACCTGCTGTTTTTGTGCCTCATCTGGAATTTGTAGCGATGGGCGTGTCCGTAAGAAAGGGATCGTATCACATTGTCCACGAAAAGAAGTCGACATCTTAGTTTGGCTGGAAGATGAGCTTTCTTCTGCAGATGTTACTCCCCCCCACCACGGGGGGGCTCGACCCACCAGCGGACAGGCACCAGTATTGTGAGAGGGGGGCTGGCCATCAGGGTCCACCGCGGCTCTGGCACAAACCCGGCGACACGGAGGTGGCACGGGCAGGAACGGACTGGCCGTGTCGGCTTCTCACTTTTTTGATTTTAGAAGGGCATGACATGCCTATATCTGTGTCTCCCCCTCCTTTTACTCCTCTACCTCTTTTCTTTCTGCATGACTATATGTACTTGTCACTTTTCCGTTTGTTAGTTATGTCTTCTGAGCAGTTTGTCAGCTTTTGGACACCTTTGAAGGTGTTTTCTATGTGTTTCTATGTGTTTTTGTTTGCCTGCCATTGGTTTTAACAGTGTTCGAAGGTGTTCGACGAACAGTTCGACGAACAGTTCGGCGAACACAAGGGTGTTCGACGAACCGAACCGAACTCGAACACTACGGGGGTGGCTCAACACTAATATTCACCAATTACCTTGGGTGTTTTCTTTTCTTCAACTGCATCACTGTCATCATGGACCTTGTTCTGACCATAGGTTCGATTGGTGCTCTTCGCCTGATATAAATAACATTACATTTTCTGGGCACTTTTAGTGCTTTGATTGGACCAGGTCTGACATAACCGAGGTCTGATGTGATATAATCTAAATCATCTAAGTGTGATTCTTTGTGTATAGCATATCTGCATGTAGATCTGGATGTCCTCTATTTATCCTAAAAGTTTGGTGACTGAGGTTCCTTCAGCGATGGAGATATCTGCAATAGAACGCCGGTAATATGCCGTTCCGCATACTGTCTACAAACGGCCGCTTCTGAGAGCACTTTCCCCGGTTATTGGGCTAAGGCTCCTCGGAAGAACGAGTCATTGTCCCTAACTTCACAAGCTATGTAGAGGACTTTCAGGGCTACGAGAGCTACTTTGCAGCATTTGAATAAGATCTACAGTACCGCAGCAATCGGTACTGGAGTTTGGTCAATGCTGGTGCCCAAAGTCCTCTGTTAATATACAAGTACTGAATATCTCCAAGTAGGCCTAGATGTCCTCTATTTACCTTGAAAGTTTGGGGACAGAAGCTCCTTCTGCAGCAGATAAATAGGCATCAGAATGATAAGAACATGAAAAAATTAGTTACCGAAAAATGGCCACAAGTGGCACTAATGAAAGGTTTCACGGTTTTCGGGCTGTTGCTCTTTGGAGAGAAAAGCCATCAACCTCAAATTCATAGAGGAATTTTAGGGCTACCAGAGCTACTTTGCGACTTTTGAATCATATTTACAGAGCCAGAGTTACCGGAACCTACTGACACCCGCACATCGGCAGTTTCCAAACTCCTGTTGCTTACTTTATTCTTTGGACTCATTCAGTGGTCCTCCACAGCCACCCACACAGATGGACATACATTAGACCTTGTTGTCATCTGCCTCTGTTCCCTATCTATTCTCACAACCTCCCCTCTCCCCCTAAATACTCAGTGACTGGCAACTCTTGATTGACAGCCACTGAGTGCCCTGTGAGGTGCCATGTTTACATGGCCTGACAGTCAACCAAATGTGCTCACTCAAGCAATAATTTAGTTGTTTGCGTCCCTTATTCTGTAGATCTCTACTCTATAATTTGTAATTGTATCATTGATTTAATTATATAGCCACCTTTGAGTCACCGAGGTCATCCCTTTCACCCTGGGCACTGTTGTCTTCGGCTTCCTGGACCCTTTGCTCCTCTTCTCCACTGATCCCTTCTGCTTCTCTTTAGGGGAGATAGAAAACAGAATATTAAATTTTGTCATCAGTTTGTTGAAATAGGAGATCATAAATGCTTAGCAATAAGTTACCTTGAACTGCTGGGTTGGGATTCATTTTCTGGTGCTCTCCCTGCTGCCGAGACCAGTGTGTACGCTTCACAGAGGTCCCCTAAAGTTCTCTCTCTGTAGTTTCTCTCTGCTGTCATGTTGGAATCACTGAGGTATTTAGAAAAAAGATACCGCTCTTTTTCTGGTAAATTATACACGGTCCATGTCTGGCAAGTTTTTCTGGCCACCTGACTGGAGATGTGTTTAATTTTATGCCTAGATAGGAATAGAGTAGATCAGAAATACATTGCACAACATCTAAAATGTAAGATTTTTGACTTTTAAGACTTACTTCTTCTGGTAGTGGTCAAGGTTGTTGGATACACTATGAACCCGTCTTCCTGTAGTCGATACAAAGAATGTATTCGGACTGTCTTGTGTGGCCAGCAATGGTCTCACTTTTTCAAAGTAGACATTAAACCACTGTAAAAAAATATATAAAATCATATATTATATATACCCATATTATATATATACAGTACAGACCAAAATTTTGGACACATCTTCTCATTTAAAGATTTTTCTGTATTTTCATGACTTTGAAAATTGTACATTCACACTGAAGGCATCAAAACTATGAATTACCACATGTGAAATCATATACTTAACAAAAAAGTGTGAAACATCTGAAAATATGTCTTATATTCTAGGGTCTTCAAAGTAGCTACCTTTTGCTTTGATGACTGCTTTGCACACTCTTGGCATTCTCTTGATGAGCTTCCAGAGGTAGTCACCGGAAATGTTTTTCACTTCGCAGGTGTGCCCTGTCAGGCTTAATAAGTGGGATTTCTTGCCTTAAAAATGGGGTTGGGGCCATCAGTTGTATGGTGCAGAAGTCAGGTGGATATGACGCGCCCCCTGGGCCAGTGTTGTTTGGGGGATACCCGGAGCCGGATCAGATGGGGGTTGTAGTCTCCGAGTGGCGGTGACCCGGTCCGTGCCCAGGGTGTCAAGCTCAGTGTGTGGCAGTCCTACAGATGTTACTGGATGTTCTTTAGTGTCGACTACGCCACCCGTTGATTTGCGGTCAATACGGCCGCCGCTGCAGCAGGGTCCGCTGAGGCTGGTGGTGTGTGTGCAGCTCAGGTAGTATAACCCCCAACGGGAGGGGTATAGCCTCAGGGGGTCAGTTGCAGAGGATGGTGGTTGTGGAGGTGCTGTGAAGATGGTAATGAAACTCAGAGTCGGGCTGTGCAGTTCAGGGTTTTTACTTACTGCTTTTGTGTTGGTCACTCCGGCCTTGAGTGACCACCCGAGCCGTGCTGCGTCCACCAGTTCCTGGACTCGGCCAACCCCCAGGTGATTCTGGAGCGTGTTCCTGAGCTCCCTTTCTGACTTGTCCTTCTCTCTGGCCTTCCCCACCAGGGATCCACCTAAGTCCGGCTCCCTTGGGCCTCTTGTTGGTAAAACCCTTGTCTCTGGGTTCCCTGACCCTATTCTTGGTTTGCCTTCCGGGTGGATTTAGTGGGTGGTCGTGGCAGATCCTGCCCACGACCTCCGGTCTCTGGCTAAGGATTAGTGCCCTCCACCAGCTTGGGATCCGGTACCCTTGTGCCAACTCTTCACCCTCTGGTCTAATTTTGGGTTCTTGGAGTTCCCTCTTCTCCCCCTCTGGGTCCTTCTTTTCTCCTCTCTCTCACTCTCTTGGCCTTGGAGCTGGTTGAGCTGCTCTGCTTGTCTGACCAAACCTCTACAAAAGACCCTGTTCTAAGATGGTTCCCACCTTATATACTCCCTCTATGTGTGAGCTCAGGTGACCAGCACCCAATGAGCTCCTAGCATTACCCAGACTGCTCCCCCTATCTGCCCCTACACTACTGGGATGTTCCACCCCCCTCCCACTCCAGCCAGGGACAGACGCTGTCGTACCTGCACATTTCTCTAGTGGGAGTACCATTGGTCTGTCCCCCGGAAATGGGATGTATGTAGTGCATGCAGCCTACTGAGCTCAGTTCCACACTCCATCCTTACCCGGGAGTGGAATACCACACCTCTGGCTTGAGGTGTAATACGCCTGTAGCAGCCGAATCCTCAGGGTGCTACATTCCCCCCTGGTAAATCACAGCACGTCCTCGGGCTGTAAGATATAAAAAACATCCAAAACATACAATTTTTTTTTCATAAACATATAAAACATCACATATATTATCAGCAATAAAACTTTTCATATAAAACTTTTCATAAATAACATCCTTGTAAACACTCTTGCTCCTCCGGCCACGGTGCAACTTGTGACCGGGAAAAGTGCGACAGTCTCCTTTAGAAACACGGTTTTCCTATAAAACCTGTAGAGGGCGCCTTAGAAAGCGCAACTATATACAGGGGGAATATGGCCGCTCTCAGTCCTCGGCCAGGTAATGGGAATAGGGACACACGGGTTAACAGTTCACTCTTGTCCCAACGGGGACATATTTAAAGCAGCAACAGTTCACTATACCCCGATGGGTAACTATTTACAGTCTCTTTACCGTACTTTAACGACGGCGTCCTCCTGCTCCTTCTTTGGATTTAGACCCGTCCGGGTCCTCCTGCTCCTCCTCACACCGCAGCTCCTCCTCCGTCAGGCGATGTACATGGAGGGCGTAGGGTCCTTTGGCACACTTGTGCCGGGTAAAGGTGACCTCGTCCCCTACATACAGGTCACGACCTCTGTGTCCCTCCGGCAGATGGCTTTCTACGTCTCTGCGGGTTACAAAGACGTCGCCGGGGGTATGATGGTCTTTTATGAAGCCCCACCCATGCTGCAGGTTGAATTTAATCACAGTCCCGGTGGTACGGGGACCATGAGCTGCACGGGGATCTCTCCTGGTCCGGCTCTTCTGCTCCGCGCTCCTTATCTGTGCTTGCTGTTCCCGGACCCGCCTCTCTCTCCGCTCCTTCTCGAAGACCTCGAGCTGCTGGCGGAAGCACTCTGCACGCTCCGCTGCGGCCGCCCGAGTCTCCTGAGTGAACCCCATGAGGTCTCCTCCGGTGGGGTCCCACTCAAACTGTGCCTCCTCTAGCGGGGGCTGGGTCCTCCTGACGGGCTTCGGAGCCGGAATCAGGGGCTCACACAGGGGCCTCGCCCTTTGGAGTTCCAGTTGGTAGTACTCCTGGGGCCATATGAAGGGCTGCCCATCCGGGCACGTATGCTGGGCGAACAGGTCCTCACCCAGGTGCAGTACTTTGGGTGTTATGGGCGCTGTGGTGGTAGCGGCGCCCGGGTTGACCAGGCCTTGCGACCAGGCTTGGGGCACGCTAAAGGAAAAGGGCACCGTAAGAACGGCGGCGCCCGTGGTTACTCGGCCCTGCGACCAGGCTGGTGGCTCCGCGGAGGTAGGGGGCGCTGTTGGAATGGCGGCGCCCGGGTGTACCAGGCCTTGCGACCAGGCCGATGGTATTTCCTGCTTTGCCGCGCTCAGGGTCGAAGCGCGTGACGTCACAGGGGTCGCGGCCGCGGTTTCCGGTTGAGGCCTAGTCTGCGGCGGTGACGATGCAGCGACGGGCACGGCAGGGGGAATTTCGGGCTCTGCGACGGGGAGCTGGGGCAGGCACGCGGTTTCCCGGCTCGGGGTAGAGACGTCCCCTTTACCTGCCTCCATTCGTTCAGCTCCCTTCTCGGCGCCGTCTCCGGCCTTGAGTCCTCCTGCACCATCCTCAGAGGCGGTCTGTCTCCTCGTCTCGGGTGGCGTGCTCCGCTGACGGGTTTCGGTCCGCTGGGCCATCTCTCGGCTCCACTCCGCCAACGTCTCTCGCTGCACCCGGGCCATCCTCCGTGCGAGGCCCTCCAGCGCAGTCTGTGCACACTCCCGGTCTCGGGGGAGCTGTGCCAGGACCTCCACTAGGCCTAGTGGGGTTGTGGCTTGTAGCAGGCTCCTGACCACTGGGTCGGTGCTGCCTGACTCTCCCTCCATCTCCGGGTAGGCTCTCTCTGGACTCCTCTCCAGACTTCTTGTCTCCGGGTGCGCTCTCTCCAGACTGCTCCAGGCGACACCCATCTTCGTTCTCTTGTTCCGTCTCCGCCCACATTGAAGGTGGTCCCGGGGCAACTTTGTGATTGTCAGTTCCAGGGGCAGTTCTCTTACGCTGATGGACACTTCCAGCATCACAGTCTCTGTTGGTGGGCGCGGTTTCCGCTTTTGGCGCCATTCTTCGACCTGGCCCACGATGGGAGGTGACCTCTTGCCACCCTCTGGCACGCCCATAATGGCGTCCGCTCTTCCAAGGCGGGAAATCTTTGGAAATGGCGGGAATCGTCTCCCAGTGGCGGGAAACTCCACGGATGGCGGGAAAAAGCTGCAAATGGCGGACAACCGGCGGGAAACGACCTGTGATGGGGTCCGTTGGCGGGGACCCTCCGGAACCGGCGGGAGACTTCTTTTTAAGGTAACGGTGAACTTTTCTTCAGGCACGCAGTACCCGGTTGTTGCGGGCACGTAATCCTGCCGACTACGCCAAAGTTGACGCGCCCCCTGGGCCAGTGTTGTTTGGGGGATACCCGGAGCCGGATCAGATGGGGGTTGTAGTCTCCGAGTGGCGGTGACCCGGTCCGTGCCCAGGGTGTCAAGCTCAGTGTGTGGCAGTCCTACAGATGTTACTGGATGTTCTTTAGTGTCGACTACGCCACCCGTTGATTTGCGGTCAATACGGCCGCCGCTGCAGCAGGGTCCGCTGAGGCTGGTGGTGTGTGTGCAGCTCAGGTAGTATAACCCCCAACGGGAGGGGTATAGCCTCAGGGGGTCAGTTGCAGAGGATGGTGGTTGTGGAGGTGCAGTGAAGATGGTAATGAAACTCAGAGTCGGGCTGTGCAGTTCAGGGTTTTTACTTACTGCTTTTGTGTTGGTCACTCCGGCCTTGAGTGACCACCCGAGCCGTGCTG
Organism: Phyllobates terribilis; assembly: GCF_046119375.1. NCBI lineage: Eukaryota > Metazoa > Chordata > Amphibia > Anura > Dendrobatidae > Phyllobates > Phyllobates terribilis. The sequence continues at coordinate 5,643,974 of NW_027362867.1, forward strand.
CGTCCACCAGGTCCTGGACTCGGCCAACCCCCAGGTGATTCTGGAGCGTGTTCCTGAGCTCCCTTTCTGACTTGTCCTTCTCTCTGGCCTTCCCCACCAGGGATCCACCTAAGTCCGGCTCCCTCGGGCCTCTTGTTGGTAAAACCCTTGTCTCTGGGTTCCCTGACCCTATTCTTGGTTTGCCTTCCGGGTGGATTTAGTGGGTGGTCGTGGCAGATCCTGCCCACGACCTCCGGTCTCTGGCTAAGGATTAGTGCCCTCCACCAGCTTGGGATCCGGTACCCTTGTGCCAACTCTTCACCCTCTGGTCTAATTTTGGGTTCTTGGAGTTCCCTCTTCTCCCCCTCTGGGTCCTTCTTTTCTCCTCTCTCTCACTCTCTTGGCCTTGGAGCTGGTTGAGCTGCTCTGCTTGTCTGACCAAACCTCTACAAAAGACCCTGTTCTAAGATGGTTCCCACCTTATATACTCCCTCTATGTGTGAGCTCAGGTGACCAGCACCCAATGAGCTCCTAGCATTACCCAGACTGCTCCCCCTATCTGCCCCTACACTACTGGGATGTTCCACCCCCCTCCCACTCCAGCCAGGGACAGACGCTGTCGTACCTGCACATTTCTCTAGTGGGAGTACCATTGGTCTGTCCCCCGGAAATGGGATGTATGTAGTGCATGCAGCCTACTGAGCTCAGTTCCACACTCCATCCTTACCCGGGAGTGGAATACCACACCTCTGGCTTGAGGTGTAATACCCCTGTAGCAGCCGAATCCTCAGGGTGCTACAGATACACAGCTGATAGTCCTACAGAATAGACTGTTAGAATTTGTATTATGGCAAGAAAAAAGCAGGTAAGTAAAGAAAAATGAGTGGCCATCACTACTTTAAAAAATGAAGGTCAGTCAGTCGGAAAAATTGGGCAAACTTTGAATGTGTCCTCAAGTGCAGTTGCAAAAACCATCAAGCGCTACAAAGAAACTGGATCACATGAGGACTGCCCCAGGAAAGGAAGACCAAGAGTCACCTCTGCTTCTGAGGATAAGTTTATCTGAGTCACCAGCCTTAGAAATCGCAGGTTAACAGCAGCTCAGATTAGAGACCAGGTCAATGCCAAACAGAGTTCTAGCAGCAGACATCTCAACAACAACTGTTAAGAGGAGACTTTGTGCAGCAGGTCTTCATGGTAAAATAGCAGCTAGGAAACCACTGCTAAGGACAGGCAACAAGCAGAAGAGACTTGTTTGGGCTAAAGAACACAAGGAATGTGTTATGAACTGCTACAAACACTAAGGAAAGATAGGAAAACTGTCCCTACAATAGGACTAAGCTGATTCCCTACGATGCAGCGGGGGACCTGTTCCTTGTGAACAGACCCGCCTAAGTCCTCGGCTAGTCTGAACGCAGACCTATAGATATAAGGGAGGGGTCCCTACAAGAACTAAGGACTGGGATATAGTTGGACACCTCCTAGCAGAAATTGTAGCAGAGCAAAGATAAACAAACAAACAGAAGTACTAGTGGTCAAAAGACCAAGCAAACTACAGAGTAAGGTACAAGGCACCTGGCTAGCTTAAGAGTAAATGTAACACTGAAGTCCAGCAAGGCCAGGAGGGCGGAGCTGGATTAAATAGGCAAAAAGTCATGTGACCAGCAAAATAGAAAAAACTAACAGGAGGGTTCTAACAGTACCCCCTCTTCTATGAGGATCCTCCGGATCCTCCAGGCCCAGGTCTATCAGGAAACCTCCTGTGAAACGCTCTGACAAGTCTAGGAGCAGAGACATCATCCGCCCTTACCCAGGAGTTATCCTCGGGACCGAAACCTTTCCAAGCGACGAGATACTGCAATCTCCCTCTATGCCATCTAGAATTAAGAATGCAAGAAATTTCATATTCACAGTCTTCCTCCACCGGAGGAACAGAGACAGTGGTGTCCCTATCAGAAACATCAGCTTTTCTCAATAAGGAAACATGAAACACCGGATTAATCTTCCAGGAGGTAGGAACCTCCAACCTAACAGCAGATTGGTTAACTACCTGAAGCACCTTAAATGGAACTACAAACTTCCGGCCCAATTTCTTAGAAGGAATCCTCAACCGCAGATTCCTAGAGGACAACCAAACCATGTCACCAACAGTAAACAAAACCTCTTAACGTTTCCTGTCAAAGTACCTCTTGGATTTTTTGTTAGCCTCTTGAAGGTTATGACGTACATCAGTCCAAACTCTCTCCAAATCACCGGAAAAATTCTCCTCCTCCGGCACAGCCGATACCAATTTGGAGAATGACCCAAACGACGGATGTCTCCCAGTACAACAAAAAAAAGGAGAACACCCAGCAGAAGAGTATGTATGGTTGTTAAGAGCAAATTCAGCCAGTGGCAAAAGCTCAGACCACCCCTCTTGATTGTCAGCCACTAAACAACTCAAAAACTGTTCAACATCCTGGTTCTTTCTTTCTGTCTGTCCATTAGACTCAGGATGATAACCAGACGAAAATGACAAATGGACTCCCAACCTGTCACAAAAGGCATGCCAAAAACGAGCCACGAACTGAGGTCCGCTATCGGAAACAATGTCGGTAGGAACGCCATGGAGCCTGACAATTTCTTTAACAAAAGCCTTAGCGAGTGTCTTGGCCAGGGCAGTTTGATGAAAGGGAACCAAGTGACACATCTTGCTAAAACGGTCCACGACCACCCAGATAACAGTGAAACCCTCAGAGGCAGGAAGGTCAGTAATAAAATCCATAGCAAGATGCGTCCAAGGAGCACTAGGAACCTCCAGAGGGCAAAGCAACCCTGCAGCAGGAGTATGTGAAGACTTAGATCTAGCACACACAGTAAATTGATGCACCCACTTAATGACTTCCTTCTGCCACCCAGGCCACCAAAAACTGCGACCTACAAGTCTCTTAGTCTCCGAAATTCCTGGATGACCTGCCAACCGAGACTCATGACACTCCACAAACAAATCTCCCCTAAAGTTCCTAGGCACAAACAACCTCCCATGGGGAGTGTTAGATGGGGCATCCTCCTGGGCTTTCAGAATCCCATCTTCCAAAACGGAGTCCAATGCTGCTATCACAACACCTTCCTGTAAAATGCTCTCCTCCTCCTCGGTACCAACCATGGGAGAAAAACTGCGAGATAAAGCATCCGCTTTTACATTCTTGGTACCCGGGATGTAAGTAACAGAAATATAAAACTGCGAAAAAAAAAGTGCCCACCTAGCTTGACGGGCATTCAAGCGCTTGGCAGCATCAAGATAGATCAGATTCTTATGATCAGTAAAAACCTGAATGGGAAATTTAGCACCTTCCAAGAGATGACGCCAATGTTCAAATGCGAGTTTAATAGCAAGCAATTCCCAATTACCAACATCGTAATTAAGTTCGGTCTCAGAAAATTTTTTTGAAAAAAAAGCACAGGGATGTACTCCATCCTTGTTTTCCTGAGACAAAACAGCACCGACCCCCACCGAAGAAGCATCAACCTCGATCAAAAAAGGCTTGGTCTCATCAGGCTGCATAAGGATGGGGGCAGAACTGAACCTCTCCTTGAGATACACAAAAGCTTCAATGGCCTCAGTAGTCCACTGAACCGTATTCGCACCTTTCCTGGTGAGATCGGTCAGCGGCTTAACAATTATAGAAAAATTCTTAATGAATTTTCTGTAATAATTGGCGAAACCCAATAATATCTGTATTGGTTTCAAACCAATAGGCCTAGGCCATTCCTGCACCGCCTGAACCTTCACCGGGTCCATCTCAAAGCCCTCGCTGGAGATAATGTAGCCCAAAAAACTAATTCTCTGCACAGCGAACTCACATTTCTCCAGCTTAGCAAAAAGTGAATTGTCGCTTAACAACTGCAATACCTCACGTACGCTCTGCCAATGAGACTCCAGATCCGGCGCAAAAATCAAAATGTCATCCAAATACATCACCACATTCTTACCGATCAACGGTCTTAGGATGTCATTAATAAGGTTCTGAAAAAACGCTGGTGCGTTCGTAAGACCAAAGGGCATAACCAGATTCTCAAAATGACCCACTGGAGTGTTAAAAGCAGTTTTCCACTCATCACCTTCCTTCATACGTAACAAATTGTATGCCCCCCGGAGATCAATCTTAGAGAACCACTTCGCCCCCACTAACTGGTTGAACAAGTCAGGAATTAATGGCAGTGGATAGGAATTGCGTACTGTAATTTTATTAATTTCGCGAAAGTCCATACATGGACGTAAACCACCGTCCTTTTTTTTTACAAAAAAAAATCCAACAGCCACAGGTGACTTAGAAGGTCTAATGTGACCGGCGGCCAAGCTTGTCTGTATGTATTCCTCCAAGGCCTTTCTCTCAGAGATAGTAAGATTAAATAAGCGACTCTTGGGAAGAGTAGCTCCAGGGACAAACTCAATAGTACAATCATAGTCCCTATGAGGAGGCAAAACTTGCGACTCCTCCTCAGAAAAAAGCTTCCAAAAAACCTGAATAGGTACAGGTAATTCCCCTCTTTCCACAGCAGCAATGCGACCGTTACACCATTTATCATAACACTTAGGACTCCAAGACTTAATTTCATTGGTAGACAAGTCCAGTACAGGATTGTGCAATTTTAACAAGGGAACCCCAAAACCACTGGAGCAGGCAAATTATTTAATACCGCCAAATCCAAATTCTCTTGGTGAATACCATTAATGGTTAGGGGAAATTCAAAAACCTTGTGAGTAATACCTTTCAAGGGAGAGCCATCAACAGCAACCACAGAAATAGTAGATGACAAAAGTTTGGATTCAAATTTAAATTTTTCCAAAAAATCCTCATCAATCACATTGAGTGTAGAGCCACAATCCACAAATACCCAAAATTCAATCAACTCCTCCTGGAATGAGGTGCTTCCAGAAAGAAATACTCCTTTTGAGTTTAAACACGCTATGCGGGACTAACTGACCTCTTTTTTTTTTTCTTTGTTCAAACGAAGCACACAGTTCTTAATAAAGTGGTCAGATTTACCGCAATAAAAACACAATCCTTTAGCAAACCTATGGTCTTTTTCCTGAGAATGGGGTGACATCGCCCCAATCTCCATCGGTTCTCCACCCTCCGAACAGACCCTCTGAAAACTAGGAGCTGCCATAGCAATAGATTTCTCTTCATTACTCCTAGCACGCAGTCTCCTGTCCACACGTATGGCTAAATGCATTGCCTCCTGCAAGGTTCCAGGTTTTGGGAAGGCAATCAGCAGATCCTTAACCCTTTCACCTAGACCATCAAGAAACAAACATTTTAATGCTGAGTCTTTCCATTCCACTTCAGCCAACCATCTTCTGAAGTATGTACAATAATTTTCCACATCACCTGATCCCTGCTTTAAACGTCTTAATTCAGTTTCAGCAGATGAGACTCGATCAGGATCATCATACAACAACCCCATAGCAGAAAAAAAATCCTCCACAGATCTAAAACACGGATCATTAGGTTGTAGAGAAAGGGCCCATCCCTGTGGTTCTTTGCGCAAAAGTGACATTATAAACCCAATGCGCTGTGATTCATTCCCCGAGGATCTGGGTCTTAAACGAAAATATAATAAACAAGCGTTTTTAAAGGAAAAAAAATCTTGCCGTTTACCATAAAAAAAATCTGGAAGTCCTACCTTCGATTCAACAAAATGCGCTCCAGGACAGCTACTCACGTGTTGCTGGAGCTCGGCCACCTCCAAAGACAGTCCCTGCAGGCGTTGAGCCAAGTCCTGAACCGCCAACATGCTGAAATCAGGATTTCTTTCCTTAGAGTGTTTTATTTTGGGGCTGGACTTACTGTTATGAACTGCTACCAACACTAAGGAAAGATAGGAAAACTGTCCCTACAATAGGACTAAGCTGATTCCCTACGATGCAGCGGGGGACCAGTTCCTTGTGAACAGACCCGCCTAAGTCCTCGGCTAGTCTGAACGCAGACCTATAGATATAAGGGAGGGGTCCCTACAGGAACTAAGGACTGGGATATAGTTGGACACCTCCTAGCAGAAATTGTAGCAGAGCAAAGATAAACAAACAAACAGAAGTACTAGTGGTCAAAAGACCAAGCAAACTACAGAGTAAGGTACAAGGCACCTGGCAAGCTTAAGAGTAAATGTAACACTGAAGTCCAGCAAGGCCAGGAGGGCGGAGCTGGATTAAATAGGCAAAAAGTCATGTGACCAGCAAAATAGAAAAAACTAACAGGAGGGTTCTAACAGAATGGACATTAGACCAGTAAAAATCTGTGCTTGGTCTGAAGAGTCCAAATTTGAGATCTTTGATTCCAACCAGCGTGTCTTTGTGCGACGCAGAAAAGGTGAACGGGTGGACTCTACATGCCTGGTTCCCACTGTGAAGCATGGAGGAGGAGGTGTGATGGTGTGGGAGTGCTTTGCTGGTGACACTGTTGGGTATTTATTCAAAATTGAAGGCATACTGAACCAGCATGGCTATCACAACATCTTGCAGCGGCATGCTATTCCATCCGGTTTGCGTTTAGTTGAACCATCATTTATTTTTCAACAGGACAATGACCCCAAACACACCTCCAGTCTGTGTAAGGGCTATTTGACCAAGAAGGAAAGTGATGGGGTGCTACGCCATATGACCTGGCCTCCACAGTCACCAGACCTGAACCCAATCGAGATGGTTTGGGTTGTGAAGGCAAAAGGGCCAACAAGTGCTAAGCATCTCTGGGAACTCCTTCAAGATTGTTGGAAGACCTTTTCCGGTGACTACCTCTTGAAGCTCATCAAGAGAATGCCAAGAGTGTGCAAAGCAGTCATCAAAGCAAAAGGTGGCTACTTTGAAGAACCTAGAATATAAGACATATTTTCAGTTGTTTCACACTTTTTTTGTTAAGTAGTAATAATAAAAATAATTCCACATCTGTTAATTCATAGTTTTGATGCTTTCAGTGTGAATGTACAATTTTCATAGTCATGAAAATACAGAAAAATCTTTAAATGAGAAGGTGTGTCCAAACTTTTGGTCTGTGCTGTATATATATATATGTCACCTCACACCAACCATATGTCGGAATATAAACTATACCCACCAACCATTAAGAGTGCAGGAAAATATTACCATTTCTTCTTCTTCAGTAAGCACAAAACCGGCCACTTGTTCGGCAACAGTCTTATGGGATTTAACTTCGACAACTACCAGCTGTTCATTTTGATAGCTGTGACGCATCCTCTCTGTCCACTCAGAAACCTGTGAGTCAAGACATGTGAAAGTTAGATAGACATGTGGTTTTAAATAATAATAATGAGGAGTAGGTTGTTACTTACGGTCATATTTCTGACAACTCCTGGTCTTTGCAATTGCTTTAGTATGATGTTAGAAGGAAGACTTGCCTAGGGACATGTGGGGAGCTCCGGCGCCGGAACTGCCAGGGTCCTGGCCAGTGTTGCCAGGGGACGGGATTAAGAGTGCACGGGGGACTTCCTGGACAGTGCTGGGGGACAGAGGAGAGGGACGGAAGAGAGGAAGTCAGGTGTCTGGGCTCACGCAAAAGAGACAGTTGGTTGTGGAGAGCAGACCGGCAGTTGGGGAGAAACAGTTTGACCTGCCGACAACGAGAGAGAGACGTGCTGCCCTGTCCTCGGTGAAATAGAGACGTGCTGACCTGTCTGTGGTGATGGACGAACGGGTGATACAGCTTGCTGCAAAACAAGGGGCGAGCGGTGTGTACCGGGCCTAAAGAAAGTGATCGTTCCGTTACCTGCATCACCACAGTTTTCCAGACATCTGACGGTGACCTACGGGTAAGGACACACTCGGGATTAGTGATCCTAATGCAGTTTGTTGTACGCCGGAGGAGCTTGCTACGGCTCTTAAAGGAGTCGTGACCGCTGTTGTGTGGTCAAAAGGACTGGGGGCCCAGTGGGTGACACCCGAGACCGCCCACTGCCACCAGTGTGTGAGTGTCTGAAGACGGACGTAGTTATCGCTAAAGGACAGATAAGTGCAAGCCTCCAGTAATCTACCTTCTCTTATTCAGCCTGAACTTTTGGGACTGCGCCGTATTGTTCATCCTTTCCATGTTATAGTTAAACCACAATCGTTTATTGTCCGATTTTACTGTTTTATTGTTGTGTTACTTAAATTTACACTCCCTGCGTGGAGAAACCAAATCTTGAATTAAACCTCTGCCATACTCTCCGCGTGCTGTGTGCGGCATCCAAGACTTTTAACAATGAGTAAGGCCTCAAGATAATAGCGTATCTCTAACTGATACTCTTTATTTTGAGATCCTTTTTGGACTTTCTTGATGGCTTGTAAGAAAACTGGCTTTGCAACGTTCAGAAGCTCCCTGTATTGCTGCGGTGTTTTGTCTGTTTTTTGCAACTCCAGGTACCTAAGAGAAAGATTAATAAATGTGATTTTTAGGTAAGGCCTATTATTAAAGCATATGTGGAAAACCTGGAGGGAGGGAGAAATTACAAAACATATTAATTGTGCATACCTCTGTAAGGATAAATATTAGCTGATGATATACCTTTTGCCGACAACCACTTTTGCAATCCTCTTGGATAATGTCTTCTGGATGTCCGCAGTAAAATTCTTGAAGTATTTCATGGCCTGGTAGAGTTTTTAATTTCGCCGCATTAAACTGGTCGCATACAGTAGATAGTGTACAAATCTTCGGACATGCTTTAGGTAGTTGGTGACAGTTTGGTTGCACAGGCCAATGTCTTGCAGCTTTTTGAAACATAAACGGGCTTTTTCAATCCTTTTCGCAAAGTTGAGGGTCACACAGCGCTTGTTCATGAAGTATAGAAACCTTGACACATCTTCAACATTTTGTTTGTATCTTTCCAGCCTACAATGGTTTTGCAAATAATCTGAAAAACCTTTTAATATTGGATCAGACAAAGGATGACGATCATAAAAGCCTGCTTCCTGCAATTTTGATCCTCTTGTCAACAGTCCAATTCTGGCTTGGAATTCTTCAAATTTGGAGGAAAGAAAAAACAGTTCAGAAACAAATTACAACTTTGAGAAAAAAAACTATTTATGTATATACAGTATATATATACAGTGGCGTACCACCAATGGCAGCAGACCATGTGGCCGCTATGGGTACTGTGAGTCAGGGGGAACCTGTGCCTGCACATTCACTGGGCCCCCACCCAGAATCTGGGCAAATGTCGGGGCCTCGACAGCTGAGGGTCCCACTCACTGTTGTCAGGGGTGGTAATCTTTTCTGCGTCCCCATGCCCTGATTTCCGGGGACCACAGTGCTCTAACTGACAGCTGCACTTTTCTGGCTGCCTGCCCTTTATACGCAGCATCCACTGCTGAATGCTGCATGCATTGAAGTTCATCAGTGGGTGGAGCTATCGCATGATGCTCTACTGTTTCTTACAATGCTCTGCTGGAATTGTAGACCATTCTTCTTTGGCAAACTGCTCCAGGTCCCTGATATTTGAAGGGTGCCTTCTCCAAACTGCCATTTTGAGATCTCTCCACAGGTGTTCTATGGGATTCAGGTCTGGACTCATTGCTGGCCACCTTAGAAGTCAACAGTGCTTTCTCTCAAACCATTTTATAGTGCTTTTGGAAGTGTATTTTGGGTCATTGTCCTGCTGGAAGACCCATGACCTCTGAGGGAGACCCAGCTTTCTCACACTGGGCCCTACATTATGCTGCAAAATTTGTTGGTAGTCTTCAGACTTCATAATGCCATGCACACGGTCAAGCAGTCCAGTGCCAGAGGCAGCAAAGCAACCCCAAAACATCAAGGAACCTCCGCCATGTTTGACTGTAGGGACCATGTTCTTTTCTTTGAATGCCTCTTTTTTTTTCGTGTACACTCTATGTTGATGCTTTTTCCCAAATAGCTCTACTTTTGTCCCATCTGACCAGAGAACATTCTTCCAAAACATTTTAGGCTTTCTCAGGTAAGTTTTGGCAAACTCCAGCCTGGCATTTTTATGTCTCGGGGTAAGAAGTGGGGTCTTCCTGGGTATTCTACCATATAGTCACTTTTCATTCAGACGCCGACGGATAGTACGGGTTGACACTGTTGTACCCTCGGACTGCGGGGCAGCTTGAACTTGTTTGGATGTTAGTCAAGGTTCTTTATCCACCATCCGCACAATCTTGCGTTGAAATCTCTCGTCAATTTTTCTTTTCCGTCCACATCTAGGGAGGTTAGCCACAGTGCCATGGGCTTCAAACTTCTTGATGACACTGCGCACGGAAGACACGGGAACATTCAGGTCTTTGGAGATGGACTTGTAGCCTTGAGATTGCTCATGATTCCTCACAATTTGGTTTCTCAAGTCCTCAGACAGTTCTTTGGTCGTCTTTCTTTTCTCCATGCTCAATGTGGTACACACAAGGACACAGGACAGAGGTTGAGTCAACTTTAATCCATGTTAATTGGCTGCAAGTGTGATTTAGTTATTGCCAACACCTGTTAGGTGCCACAGGTAAGTGACAGGTGCTGTTAATTACACGAATTAGAGAAGCATCACATGATTTTTCAAACAGTGCCAATACTTTTGTCCACCCCCTTTTTTAGGTTTGGTGTAGAATTTTATCCAATTTTGCTTTAGGACAATTATTTTTGTGTTTTTTCATTTAAGACAAATTAAATGAAGATAATAATACCAAAGAATTTGTGATTGCAATCATTTTTAGGAAGAAACTGAGTATTATCTGATAGAATTGCAGGGGTGCCAATACTTTTGGCCACCACTGTAGGTGATCCAGGTGCTCTGGACCACGTCTTCGGCCACACCAAACGGGCTTTTGTTCAGTGGTCACTTAAGGGGCATTCCAGGGAGTGCATCTATTTACAGGACAGTTTTTTGGGCTGCTCACAGTCCTCAGCCTACAAGTCTTTATACCCTTACGGGTAACTAAATGCACGTATAAATTTCAGTTTATATAATAAACAATGACAGTAAGCATTGCACAACTGGGTAACTATTTACACTGCAGGTATTCCTAACTTATTCCTTATACCTGACAGGGACCTGGCCTTTTGTACTGCGGGTTGACCTACGTAGTACTGGGATGTTGTTGCACTGTCTGCTACCCTGTCAGATCTACGTGAGGGTAAATTGTAGAACTGTCTTAACCTCTTTATGGGACTGGCAAGTCCACTGGTTACTGGTTCTACTGGCTCTGCTTCTACCGGTGATCCTTCTTCCAGGGATTCTGCCTGAGCAGGCTCTTCTGTGGCACTTACAGGTCCTACTTGCAGTGGAGAGTCTTCTGGCTGTTGGTAGAAGTGCATCACAGGTATTATTACAGCTTCATCCAGTTGAGGCCAATCTGCCGGGAAATCTCCTAAGACAGTATGGAGTACATCTTCTTTGGGTTCCTCAGTCACTACAAGAGGTACTTCTTCCTGTAGCTTCAACAGACCTGGGCACAACTTCAAATGGTCTCTTGAGACTGTTGCAACTGTCTTAACTAGTGTTGAGCCACCCCCGTAGTGTTCGAGTTCGGTTCGTCGAACACCCGTGTGTTCGCCGAACTGTTCGTCGAACTGTTCGTCGAACACCTTCGAACACCGTTAAAACCAATGGCAGGCAAACAAAAACACATAGAAACACATAGAAAACACCTTCAAAGGTGTCCAAAAGCTGACAAACTGCTCAGAAGACACAACTAACACATGGAAAAGTGACAAGTACATATAGTCATGCGAAAAGAAAAGAGGTGGAGGAGTAAAAGGAGGGGGAGACACAGATATAGGCATGTCATGCCCTTCTAAAATCCAAAAAGTGAGAAGCCGACACGTTCAGTCCGCTCCTGCCCGTGCCACCTCCGTGTCGCCGGGTTTGTGCCAGAGCCGCGGTGAACCCTGACGGCCAGCCCCCCTCTCCCAATACTGGTGCCTGTCCGCTGGTGGGTCGAGCGAGCCCCCCTCTGGTGGAGGCAGCTCTAAGCTTTTTAATTTAAATTGTCTCTCTAATTTGAATGAATACACTTTAAATCCATTTACAAGGATCTATTGGAGGGCAAGTCTCATGCCAGCTGCCGCGTAATTCCAGCTCCAGTAGCGTCCACTAAAGCTGCTGCAGTTAAAAAGCTTTTATAAGGATCGAGCTCGGCTGTCCACCGCAAGGCATCCTACTGCCAGTCCCAGCCCCTATGCCTTGGGGTGCCTCCTGATGCTCTTCACTGAGTATCCCGTGGTCCCGAAGCATTTCCTTTGAAAAAATTAAGTGTCCAAACTACAGGTGGTGTAGCTTGCTTAACAGCCGGGATAATCTGCTGACTAGCAGACACTGCTACTAGGCACAAAGTATTTCCTGGGCTAGATGCAGTTAAAAATTTGTAATTAGATACTCTCGTTGGATGCTGAGAAAGCATTCCATAGAGTCTCCTGGCACGCCATATATGATTCTCTTAAAAAGCTTGGGGTAGGGGTCTAGGGAACCTTTTATAGCCAAAATCACGGCCCTGTATCACAATACGTCACCTAGGCTGAAGATAAATGGAACTGTAGCACCCTGAGGGCTCGGTTGCTACAGAGGTATTGCACCTCACCCAGAGGTGTGATATCTCACTCTCAGGTAAGGATGGAGTGTGGATCAGGACCCGACACCTGCATGCATTACACCACATTGCCGTGGGGCAGGGTGACCAATATGCCTCTGAGATGGGCACGACAGTCCCTGTCCCTGGCTGGAGTGGGGGGAGGGAACACTGAGGAAGGGGAACCCTGTAGTGCAGGAGCAGGGAGGAAGCAGTTCCTGGGTGCATTGAGAAGGGAGTATAAAAGGTGAGCACCATCTTAGTTCAGTGCAGAGAAGTCTGAGCAGAAGTGGCAGGGAGCAGGGGCTCTGCATGAGCTCTGCTCCAGAGGCAGGCCTAGTAACAGAGGCCCAGGCCTTGAAGAGGGAGAAGGAAGGAAGAGGAGCAGAGAAGGCTCCAGGAACGAGGAATGAAGGGATCCCAGGGGTGCGGACGGGCGAGTCGCCACCGCACGCCCTAATCCACCTGCGTGGAGGGGTCAGGCCAAAGGGGGAGACCGGTCCCCGAATCTAGTGGAGGCAGGAAACGACCCTCAGCTAGAAACTGGAGGCTGTGACATTTTATGTGGCGCAGCCCCTCGCTACACCCGCTAGGAAGGCACCACATAGGGTCAGGGAAACTGGCGCCAAGTTTACCAAGAGGAGGCCCGAGGCAGCCGGACAGAAGGGTTGGTAAGAAAGGCCAGACAAAGGACACACAAAGGGGGTCCTGTGAAGCGCTCCAAAGTTATCTGGGAGTTGTCTGAGCCCCTCACCTGGTGAGCACAGTACGACGTGGGCAGTCGTTACCTGCAGACGTGGTCTGGATAATAAGAACTGTGAGTAAAGGCCCTGGACTGCATCACTGACTCCGTGTCGTTACTGCTGCTGCCCTGCACCATCACCCCCATCCTCCGCATACACTACCCTGAGGCTATACTCCTCCCGTGGGGAGTTATGCTACGCTCTGCTGCACCCACAACACCAGCCTCAGCGGTCTGCCCTGCAGCGGCGGTTCACTCTGACCGCAATCCACGGGTGGCGTAGTCGGACATTTAAACATCAAAACCACATAAATAGTTCCGCCACTGGTTTGACCACCCTGAGCCACGGAACCAGGTCGCCGCCACGAAGACTACAACCACCAGCATCCACCAAAAAGGGTCCGGCTCCGGGTGTCCCAAGGCCCAGGGGGTGCATCAGAACATTTTCATCACCTTTCACAATCACCAATGGGACAAGGCAGGGATGTCCTCTGTCCCCTCTCTTATACATCCTAGTGACAGAGCACCTGCTCTCATCAATTCGCCATTAGAGATGAGCGTTGTTCTACTCGAACTGTTCGCCAATCTCAAATTCGAGCTGTTTTGGGCGGTGTTCGAGCCGTTCGGCGAACACGAACAATTTGAGAAAAATTCGGCTGTTCGAGGTTATGTTCGATAACTGTTCGTGCACCAAAATCATAACTGGATTTTTTCTCAGTAATGATGAAAATTAATGTTAATACGCAGTTTGAGTGTACAGCGGGGTGGGGGGAGGGGCAGGGGATGGATCTCTGCAGGAACAATGAAGATCTCCATTTTTTTTTCTCTTTCCCGCATTTGCAGTGGGGAGGTGCAATCTGTCAGCCTATCAGCAGCGCACACACGGAGCGAAGTGCTTTTTTTCACACAAGCAAGGGCATGTGTCATTGGCAGTGTATGTCACATGTCCTTGCCCTATAAGACCAAGCCATTTTCCCCGTCGCCACCATTTTCTCACTGCTGCAGCTGCGTGTTAGACGGCACCGCTGTTGCTGTGTGCGCTATACCTTGTTAATTTCAAGCCAATTTTCGCACAAATATACAGATAGCTTGGGAGTAGGGAATAGTTGTGATTGCAGTCCTTTTAAGGACTAGGTTACATCATTTCCTACGACTTTTATCAGGGAGGTCTGTGCTCTTAAATAGATAGGTTGTGGGAGTAAAGACTAATTGTAATTGCAGTCCTTTTCAGGACTAGGTTACATCAGTTCCTATCAGTTTTTGCCAGGCAGGTCTGTGCCAGTGCTGTGCACGTTTTTTTCACAGCATTTGGCTGAATCTAGCAAAGCTAATCCTTTTTCACGTGTTGAACCTGCTGGACAACCAGGTTCAACACGTGAGCCATACAAGGCACGTGTGTGACATTGCCCCGGCGAAGGGCCGCACCCAGGTTTGCAGCATTGTCGCACACGGCCTTCCCTGGTTTCAGGTCCAGTGGAGACAACCATTCATGAAATTGGTTCTCCAGAGCTGACCACAACTCCTCAGCTGTGTGACTCACATTTCCCAGACATTTCAATGTAAAAACCGCCTGATGACGTTGAGCCCTACTGCCAGCATAGTAAGGAGGTGTGCAGGATCCCTTCTGCGCAGTTAGAAAGCTTGTGGCATGACCAGACAGGCTTTGGGTGCAGGTGGAAGACCGAGAGGAGGTTGAGGAGGCAGAAGCAGTGGAGGAACTTTGACATAAAGAGGATTGACGCACAACTCGTGGGGACGGCAAGACTTGGACAGCAGCCCCTTGTCCTGCTGTCACCATAGTTACCCAGTGCCCAGTCAGCGACATGTAACGCCCCTGTCCATGCCTACTCGTCCAAGTGTCTGTGGTGAAATGCACCCTGTCACACACAGAGTTTCTCAAAGAAGCGGTGATGTTGTGTGCGACATGCTGGTGGAGCGCAGGCACACCTTTCTTTGAGAAGTAGTGCCGACTGGGCATCTGGTACTGGGGCACTGCGACGGACATAAGGTCTCGAAAATCCTCTGTGTCCACCAGGCGGAAAGGCAACATTTCTGTAGCCAAGAGCTTGCAGATGGTGAAATTCAACCTCTTAGCTTTCTCATGGCTAGGAGGAAATAGTCTTTTACTTGTCCACATCTGAGGGACCGAGGGCTGGCTATTGTGCTTAGACGGGGTTGATAAGGGTGTCCCCGGCAAACTGCCGGTCTGTGAGGAAGATGCAGGCGGACATGTTAGGTTGCCTTGATCCAAAGGTGGTGCTATCGATGTCGGACAGCGCTCAACAGCAGCTGGTGTTACCACCTCCAAAGAAAATGATGACCTGCCTATCACGCTGGCTGTTGCGGGTAAAGAGGTGGCAGGTCTGCGCCCCAAAACAGGTGTGACTGCTGTCCCCCCAGTCACAGAGGATGAAGAGGCCGCGGATGCACAAGATATGGCAGACGGTGGTTGGCCCGGCCGGCTAGGCTGCATTGTAGCACACTGAGCTTCCCACTGCAACTTATGCTTCATGTCCATGTGCCGGTTCATGCATGAAGTACTCAAACTATGTATTTTTTGGCCTCTACTTAGCTTTTGCTGACAAATGTTACAGATAACACGAGTTGGGTCATCATTATCTATCTGAAAAAATGCCCAGGCTATGCAAGGCTTAGCACCCATGCGACCTGAAGAGCCACCACGACTTGTGGTGAGAGGCAGAGTTGTGTTTGAGGATGCAGTTGTTGACGTGCTTCCAGTACTACGTCTCTGTCCAGGAAGGCGCGACCTGACCTCGTCGTCACTAGCATCTTCCTCCACCTCCTCTGCTGACCTCATCTCTTGGCTGACTGTGGGTTGACAGTAAGTGGGATCTCCAACCTCATCATCATCACCCTGTGCGTTATCACACCCGTCGTCCTCAGAGCCAACCTGTTCCTGCCCTGACAAAAAACTAAAGTTGTCGCTCAAATCAGGTATTTGAGTCTCATCATCGTCTTCCTCATTGTCTCCACCAACAGGAGTTACAGTTTGGGAATGAGGGTCTACATTATGGTCAGAACCTTCTGCGTCTGGTCCTGGATCCGACTCATAAAGATTCTGGGCATCAGTGCAGATCATTTCCTCATCTGGATTCACAGAAGCGCTGGAGTCGACCTCTGATTCCCAGGCTATAGTATGAGTAAACAGCTCTGCAGACTCAACCATCTGTTCTACCTCATACTCAGACGGGCAGCTGGAGATTTGGGAGCTGTGAGGAAGCAAGTGCGATTGGGGTGACACCTTTGAGGACTGGAGTATTTGTGATGTTGAAGTTGATGTGGAGGAGAGCCCACTTAAAGGAGCACTTGATATCCGTTGAAGCACCTGCTGTTTTTGTGCCTCATCTGGAATTTGTAGCGATTGGCGTGGCCGTAAGAAAGGGATCTTATCACATTGTCCGCTAAAAGAAGTAGACATTTTAGTTTGGCTGGAAGATGGTCTTTCTTCTCCAGATGTTACTGTTGCTTTAACACCTACCCCACGGACACAACCTTTTTTCCCCTTCCCAACACGCCTATTCCCCTTTCCACCAGCAGCAGGCCTTTTTCCACTCATTTTGGTGGTTAACTAATTCACAACTCTGGAGTTGTTTGCACAAAAAAACAATGGATGGGAACCGAGCAGAGCTGAGTGGCCAAACTGTGGTATTAGGTCAAAACTATTGGCTGGGTTAGATGCAGAAAAAAATTATATTCAATTTGCAACCTGATGGAGGTCAGTATAGATGGACTAATAGAACAAGTCCCACACAGAGCTAGAAGCCCAAATATTTTTTCAGAGGTAGATGCAGAAAAAAAATATATTCAGTTTGCAACCTGATGGAGGTCAGTATAGATGGACTAATAGAGAAAGTCCCACACACTGCTAGAAGGCCAAATATTTTTTCAGAGCTAGATGCAGACAAAAAATTATTTTGAATTTGCAACCTGATGGAGGTCAGTATAGGTGGACTAATAGAACAAGTCCCACACACTGCTAGAAGGCCAAATATTTTTTCAGAGCTAGATGCAGAAAAAAATTATATTCAGTTTGCAACCTGATGGAGGTCAGTATAGATGGACTAATAGAACAAGTCCCACACACAGCTAGAAGCCCAAATATTTTTTCAGAGGTAGATGCAGAAAAAAATTATATTCAGTTTGCAACCTGATGGAGGTCTGTATAGATGGATTAATAGAACAAGTCCCACACACAGCTAGAAGCCCAATATTTTTTCAGAGGTAGATGCAGAAAAAATATATATTCAGTTTGCAACCTGATGGAGGTCTGTATAGATGGATTAATAGAACAAGTCCCACACACAGCTAGAAGCCCAATATTTTTTCAGAGGTAGATGCAGATAAAAATTATTTTTAATTTGCAACCTGATGGAGGTCAGTATAGATGGACTAATAGAGAAAGTCCCACACACTGCTAGAAGGCCAAATATTTTTTCAGAGCTAGATGCAGAAAAAATTATATTCAGTTTGCAACCTGATGGAGGTCAGTATAGATGAACTAATAGAACAAGTCCCACACGCAGCTAGAAGCCCAAATATTTTTTCAGAGCTAGATGCAGATAAAAATTATTTTTAATTTGCAACCTGATGGAGGTCAGTATAGATGGACTAATAGAGAAAGTCCCACACACTGCTAGAAAGCCAAATATTTTTTCAGAGCTAGATGCAGAAAAAAATTATATTCAGTTTGCAACCTGATGGAGGTCAGTATAGATGGACTAATAGAACAAGTCCCACACACAGCTAGAAGCCCAAATATTTTTTCAGAGGTAGATGCAGATAAAAATTATTTTTAATTTGCAACCTGGTGGAGGTCAGTATAGATGGACTAATAGAGAAAGTCCCACACACTGCTAGAAGGCCAAATATTTTTTCAGAGCTAGATGCAGACAAAAAATTATTTTGAATTTGCAGCGTGATGGAGGTCAGTATAGATGGACTAATAGAACAAGTCCCACACACTGCTAGAAGGCCAAATATTTTTTCAGAGCTAGATGCAGAAAAAAATTATATTCAGTTTGCAACCTGATGGAGGTCAGTATAGATGGACTAATAGAACAAGTCCCACACACTGCTAGAAGCCCAAATATTTTTTCAGAGCTAGATGCAGAAAAAAATTATATTCAATTTGCAACCTGATGGAGGTCAGTATAGATGGACTAATAGAATGATGCTATGCCCAAAAGATTTTACTTCACTAGGTGCAGTAAAAAAATTGGTATTCTATACACAGGTGGTATATCTTGCAACACAGATAGGCTACTCCACTGACTAACACACTCTGCAATAGGCCAAAAAGGATTAGCTAGCTTTGCTAGATTCAGCCAAATGCTGTGAAAAAAACTTGCACAGCACTGGCACAGACCTGCCTGGCAAAAACTTATAGGAACTGATGTAACCTAGTCCTGAAAAGGACTGCAATTACAATTAGTCTTTACTCCCACAATCTATCTATTTAAGATCACAGACCTGACAATGTGAACTGAGGTCTAAGATGGCAGACATACAAGAAACAGAGGCATGTTCACACTAGCAAAAAAGAAGCAAGACAAAAATATATCTCATACCCTACCATAATTATATATAAATGTAAAGCAAAATTGCATAATAAATATAGGGTACTTAGTGAACTATTTTTGATCAAAAAAAGTATACAAGCCGTCCCACCAGCGGCAAGGTGACCCTAAATTGGGACGGTACCTATACTGCCTATATTAAAAACCTTACTGTATATCAAAGTTGAAGCAATGCATATAAAAGGATAGACAAATAGGACCGGGTCCCAACTCCAGACCACCTAGGCCCGTGGTAAGCTACATATATACCAATCAGCTCAACAAAGGGCATGCCACACCCTTAAATTGCACAGAATGCAAACAAGTCAAAAAACCAGACAATGTGAACTGAGGTCTAAGATGG